>NC_056725.1:666277202-666279702 GCF_019279795.1 Protopterus annectens | reverse complement strand
AGGAGATGGCAGACAATATCTATGTGAAATTGGTCATTGGAATATTTTATAAAAGCAATTTTTGAAAGAGATGGTACTGTGTACATGTGTGTACAGAAAAGTGTAACATCAATATGATTGTCACAGTGAATGACATACTTTTATAATGAAATGAATATAGTGCCCTTACTGTACATTGTTTTATAGTGAGGGACATTGACATGTTCCACATAATGGGTTGACATGCACATTGACTGTTACACACCATGGGGTATTCGATCAATCAAACATTCCTGTGACTTCATGATGGTATCATTGCACACTTGTATTGTTGCAAACTTGCACTATGTGCATTGGCAAGTCAAACATGCAAGTTATACAAAGGACATTATCATGCAGAATGACAGCGATGGATTCTGTGAGAAAAGGTTAACCAAGCTGGTAACACAGTGCAAGTCTAAACATTGTGTAGCAGATGGACTCCTTGGCAGACACATTGGCACTACTTATATCATTTAGCAGTAATGGTGTGAAACACGACATTAAGCTTTCTCATGCATGGTGCTCCACCCATTACCACAGCTTCCAATGGTCAACAGTGGAATGCTAATGGAATGGCTTTTAAGACTTGCAGTTTGGAAGGTGAAATATGATGAATTATGGCATATTGTCATGTTGGGGCTTACATAGCCTTAAAGTATTATTTTAACAGCCAGGAATCAAATCCCACTGGATAAAGAATGCAAAAATTGCAACTTACTTTATTAACTGACATTGTCAAAGGAGAACTACCTTTCCAGCATGGATATTTGACATACAGTAATTTATGAATGAAGGGCGATACATTTCACAGAGGCCTATATGTGTGTATTTGGACTTATTTCTTGGAATGCATTCTTATTTAAAAGTCAGTGTTTCTGTAGTAAATATATTTCAGATGAATGTAGTTGAATGTGCTGATAAATACATGTCAGTTTATCTTACATACATACTTCACAAGGCATAAGGATCCTAAATACATGATTAGCATATGTGATGAGTCATGATTATAACAAAAATATTGTGCCCATCATACACATTCAAGTGAATTTTATATGAAATGCAATCATTGTCATGTCTAGGAAATTGGAGACACATTAGCTTGTGGTTATATGTGAAATATTATTGATATATGCTAAACAGTACAATTGCATAATACAGGCTTACTGATACACTGCTTGCAAAAAAACAGGTTTAATATTAACAATTTAATTTAGTGTTACTGTCTTATTCCAAACATTGTGAGGAATAGGCGTTTTAAAAAGTATCATATAGTTGGATTCAAACCATTAATAAGGTGTGTTCTTGATTTGAAGTCTCTGCACTTACATCTTGCACACAGAGATAGTTCTATGACAGGTGGAATTTCCCCTCTCAGTACAGTCTGGAGTGCTGAGGAAAGTATACTGTTGCCAGGTGTTTTTGTGTTACCTAAAGCAGCCTAAACTAAATTTTTCAGATTTTTCCTTTGGTAGGAACCCTATTTGTGTTATGCCAAGGAAAGAGCAACTGAACTTTAAAAAATTGAAAAATGCTGACATTTTGTGGCCAAATTGCAATCTGATTTCAGCACAGGATTCAAACACTGCTTCATGAGTCTTATTTCTCTCAATTCACATCAGTTACACCATGTTCCATATAAGTTGACATCTGTTAGGTACATTTACATAAGTGCCTTCACCTATGGCTGGCTACAAAAATTACTGCTTCTAAAACCATTTGGAAATACAAAGCTGATATAAGTATACAATGCTGGTACAAGTATATATTTTTTGCTCTAACTGTTTCAGTGATATTTAACAATCCTGTACTGTTCTTAGATTGCACTTAACAGAATTCTAAAATAGCTGTGTTTTTTTGTGTTATGTGAACATATATCAGGATTAAGTTCGAAAGTTCCTTTACTTGTGTTCTGTTTCAGTCTCCATTTTTATTTAAGTGCAAAATATTGATCAATAGGTCTTTGTGTTTCTATCTGTTTGCCCTGAGGGTTTACGTTTAGAAAAGCCATTTGTCTTGGTGATATAAAATAATTCATTCTGTAAGTTTCTGCTCTACTGTGCCTTCACCTGTGGCTGGCTGCAACAATTACTACTTCTAAAATTATTTGGAAATACAACACACACACACACACACACACACACACACACACACACACACACACACACACACACATATATATATATATATATATATATATATATATATATATATATATATATATTTTTTTTTTTTTTGCTCTGTTTCAGTGATTTTTAACAGTCCAGTGCTGCTCTTAGCTAGTAGTTGTTAACAGACTTCTACATTAGCTATGTTTTTTGTGTTTTGTGAACATACCTCAGGCTTAAATTCCAAGATTTCTTTAATTGCCTTTACTAGTTTACTGTTTCAGTCTCCATTTTTATTTAAGTGTAAAATATTGGTCAGTAGCTGTTTGTGTTTCTATCCATTTGCTATGAGGATTTGACTTTAGAAAAGCCTT
>NC_056725.1:666229702-666272202 GCF_019279795.1 Protopterus annectens | reverse complement strand
TCTACAGTAGTTGTGCTTTTTTGTGTTTTGAGTCCTACAACCACACTATCTTCTCTGTAAAACAATGAAATGCACATAGGAAACGCAGTGCAGGCTCCAGATAAAAAGATTTTATTGCGATACAATTAGCTATTGTTCTAACAGTAAAATGTTCAGAAAATATAAACAAAGTAATTACTTCTAGATTAAAAAAACTTCCAAATTTAAAACAGGTTAAGTGCTTTCACCTACACTATGTAGGCTTTCTCAGAACAAAAGTGCTCTAGTGCTCCAGTGTTTAAATAACTTTATTGGCGCCAAAAACAAATTGCAGCCCTTAAAGTCATATCGCTCCATTTTGTATATATAACACTGAGCATCCTTCTGTTATTGCTTATACATTCCCATTTTATTTTTGTTTTGCACTATAACAATTCTTTGTAATGGCTAATGATTAAAAACAGTGATTAAAATATTTGTTGACTATTTTGAATGAACTAAAAATAAGTTCTAATGTGTGTATTCTGTTGTGATATATCCTTAGATGTTAGTATTCCCTACCTTATGTTAATGATAATTCTGATCTATTATACATCGGCAATTTGATTGTACAACATTCCAAAACATATTCCTCTAAACATTGTGACGTGTACCCTTCTTCCTAATATTTCAAATATGTGATATGTTTTAATGTTAAGTAACTCAAATTTCATTTCTTATGTTCTTGATATTCTGTTCAACAGTATGGGTTTGATTGGTATGTTGTCATTCAGTCCTGGTGTATTTGAGGCATCTGTAAGGAGTTGCCACCATACTTCCCTATAACTTAAAATCTCTTTCCTATTGCCTCCTTTAGGATTGTATTTAATATGCTCTAGTATGGCAAATTTAAAATTATGTTCTTCCCCTAACCTTTCAATGTGCCTATACAGTGCGTTGTTACCATCTTTTCTCTTTATACTATATAGGTGGTCATATATCCTCTTTTTAAAATCTCTTTCGGTCTTGCCTATATAGTATCCAGGGCAAATTTTACATTTTGCCATGTAAATGACAAAATTAGTGTTACAATTGCCTGATTTGAACTTGATTTTAGTCTTATTTATATTCTCTAATGTGATCTCTCTTTCTTCCATTATTAACCCCACACTGATTACAATTGCCACATTTTTTGGTTTCCTTTTTAGGGATTTCTGTATTGTTGCTATATTTGTTTACCTCCCCATTCTCTAATAACCTCTTTAAGTTGTTTGCCATTTTGTACACAAAGTATGGTCTTTCCCCTACATATCCAACCAAGTTGTCGTTCACCATAAATACCCTGCAGTGAGTTTCCATAATTTACTTAATCTGATGAACATAGGGATTGTACTCCAAAACATATGCTCGTTGGTATTTTGGTGTGTTTTCTATTTGATTAGTATTATTAGAGAAACCTCTTATTCCTTTATAACTCCCTAGTAGTGGTACATATTTTTTGCCCCATTGCTGAATGACATACTGTTTCATGTCTCTCATAATTCTCTTGTCATATCCTCTTTCTTCAAATAGCCCTGTTATATAATCCATTTCCGGTATCATTTCTTCATATCTTGATGTCATACGGGCTACCCTTATACACTGCCCTTTGTAAATGTTGTATAGAAATTTTTTAGGATGGTTGCTTGTGTATTGTAGGTAATCATTGGAAAAGGTGTTTTTCCTATATATACGTGATTTGAATCCTTCACTGTCATGTGAAATGAATGTGTCTAAATAGGCTATTCCATTACTGCTAACTGAATGTGTAAATTTTAAAAATTCACTGCTTGAATTCAAAAAGGAAATAAATGTACCCAATTCATCCATGTTACCATTCCACAAAATATAGATGTCATCAATAAACCTTGTATAATGTGTCACATATTTAAACATAATATTGGGGAATGCCACTGATTCTTCCCAATCCAACATGACTAAGTTTGCAAATATCGGTGCACAGGCAGAGCCCATTGCTACACCCCTCTTTTGTCTATAGTGTTCCACCTCGTAGTATATGTAATTATGTTCAAGTACCATAGACATACAATCCATAATCAAACTTATCTTATCCCAATCTGTATTTGTGTGTTTCCTTATACTATTACAAAATGAGTCCAATCCTAAGTGTTTAGGGATACATGAAAAGAAATCTATAACGTCAATTGTTACATATATGAGTTTGTTATAATCCTCTTGAATGGGGAAGTTGCCTAAAAAGTCCCAGGAGTCCTTAATTAGGTGTGGGATGTGATTATAAATATCCTTCAGCCATGTATCTATAGCTACACCAAGAGGAAATGTTTTTGCCTGACTCCCTGAAACAATAGGTCTGAATGGGGGGGGTTGGTTATATTTTTATGTATCTTACGAATCCCAGCTAATGTTGCTAACACAGGATATTGTACTTTAAGGAAATCATATACCTCAGAATTAATTCGGTTGTCTATCCAAAATTCTTCGATATAGGAATTTATATGTTGATATGCTATATTGATCTCATTCAAAGATACAGTTTTATAATTCCCTGATTGTGTTAATAAAGCAAACATTTTGTTGGAGTATTCCATCTTGTCATAAATAACCACACCTCCCCCTTTATCCAGTTTCATAACACGGATATTATAGTCTCCTCTTAAGTTTCTTAATACTTCCCTTTCTTCTAATGTTAAGTTGTCTTTTATTTTCTTCATTTTGTTTTTGTTTTTGAGTTTATATATGTCCTTTGATATTTGTTTTTCATACATATCAACTCTGGGGTTCATAGGTGGAACAAATGTGTTTTTTTTCTTTAATTTATTTTCCCTAATAACTGTGTCATGTAATCTCTCACTATTCTTATCCTGAAACATAATGGACAAGTTGATTTTCCTTGTAAATAGTTTAACTTCACTTAAGTAATCTACAAGTCTAAATTGGGGAGTTGGTATGTACTTCATACCCTTGGATAGTAGGTCAAAATGGGCCCTGTTAACTGTAAAATTGAAGTAGTTATAAATTTTAAAGTTGTTATAACTATAAATCACTCCATCAGCAATTATTTCATTAGCATTAACTGCTTTAGACCTACTTGTTGTTAGTGTTGGTAATCGTTCCTCCACTTGTCCCTGTATGTACCTTTCTGATGATATATTGGATGGTAATTCCCTGTGTCTGTCATTGGTTTCTTTTTCCAATATTGTGGATTCTACCCTCTCTAAAAATTTTGTCTATAGTTCCTGTTGTCAGCATATCGATCACCTCTCTCATATTTTTTCTTATAATTTCCTTTGTTGTTCACTTCATCTTTTATTTTTTTGTTTACTAATATCTTTTTCTTTTCTTACATCCATTTATTTCCATATATATGCTCTGTTTTCCTTGTATTGAGCCATATCTCTACTTATTTTTTTACATTTTTTCTCATATCCTATCCTTGTTTTTCTATCTACCACCTGAAATTGTTTGTTGTATAAGTTTTCCCATTGCTTAAACAACAGATCACTATTTTATGATTTAATTCCTCTACCTCTTTCATTAACTTTGATAATTTTTCATCATTAAATTTAATCAACAAATTCATATACTTGTACCCAAATTCATTAAATAACTGGTTAAATGCATTCCTACTACTGCCAGTAGTTTCTAATCCTATTGGTTGCTTGACAAAATGAAGTCCCATTGGTACTATTTTTAATATCAAACACTTGTGTAAGTATGCGTTGTCCATCTTAATACTACTAAGTATACTCAATTTTCTCCCCAACATATAAATGTATTCTCTCAATGTACAGTTTTTAAAACCTTTTGTATTTATCTGTTGTTTTGCTTTGTCATAATTATCAAAATCACAGTTGTGAGCGAAAAAAGTTTGTAAATGTTCGTTGTTATTGCCAGAACAATTAGTTGCTATATCTGCTTGTTCGGTAGTTCCTGTAGGTATATTAACAGGTGGAAAAAATGAAACAGTACATTTAATTTTGTTAGTGGTTTTCCCCACTACAATAGAGTATGTCCTCTCTGGTATTGCCCTTTTTGGTTTGGTTCCTATACGTTGGGCTTCTTCATCATCATCATCATCATCATCATAATCATATAATAAAAAATTGAATGTAAACCCAGTAGAATTCAGTTTGAAACTATCATGTAACTGACTCGGAAGTTGTAATTCCAATAAATCAAAGTCACAATTCTTTTTTATTCTTGTTGTATCCTTTGCTTGTCCATTAGGTATATCTGTAGTCACCGATGCTTCACTGTCTTTTGGCATGTCATGCCATATATCTCTGAATGGATCTGCAGAGACCGCTGTTGATGCCTTGTTCACACTGCTTAGCTCTCCCTCCGTAGTGGTAATTACACCATTTAGTTGTTCGCTGGGGGTCTGCTAAGACTACCAATGCTCTATTGTTGGCGCTGCTTTTGTGATCATACCTCTGGCTTAAGTTCCAAGATTTCTTTAATTGCCTTTACTTGTGTATTGTTTCAGTCTCCATGTTTATTTAAGTGTAAAATATTGGTCAGTAGTTTTTGTGTTTTTATCTCTTTTCCCTGAGGGTTTAACTTTGAAAAAAACTTTCATCTTGATGGTATAAAGGTATTAATTCTGTAAGTTTCTGCTCTAAGTGCCTTCACCTGTGGCTGGGTACAAAAATTTCTGCTTCTAAAACAATTTTGAAAAAAACTGCTGATATAAGTATACAAAGCTGATATATATATATATATATATATATATATATATATATATATATATATATATGTATGTATATATTTGTTTGCTGTAACTGTTTCAGTGATATTTAACAATCCCATGCTACTCTTAGATTGTATTTATTAACTGAATTTTAAAAATAGCTATGTCTTTTGTGTCTATGAACATATCTTAGGATTAAGTCCCATGGTTTCTTCACTTGTCTTTACTTGTGTTCTGTTTCACTCTCCATTTTTATTTATTTGTAAAATGTTGGTCAATAGCTATTTGGGTTTCTATTTGTTTGCCCTGAAGGTTTAACTTTAGAAAAGCCTTTTGTCTTGGTGGTATAAAGGAATTAATTCTGTACGTTTCTGGTCTATTGTGCTTTTACCTGTGGCTGGCTACTGCTTCTAAATTTATTTGGAAATACACTGCTGATATAAGTATACAAAGGTGATATAAAAATATATGTTTTGCTCTAACTGTTTCAGTGACATTTAACAATCCTGTGCTGCTGTTAGCTTGTAGTTGTCAACAGAATTGTTCAATAGCTGTGTTTTTTATGTTTTGTAAACATATCTCAGGATTAAGTTCCATGGTTTCTTTACTTGGATTTACTGGTGTTCTGTTTTAGTCTCCATTTTTATTTAAGTGTAAAATATTGGCCAATAACTCTTTGTGTTTCTATATGTTTTCCCAGAGGGTTTAACTTTAGAAAAGCCTTTTGTCTTGGTGATATAAAGGAATTAATTATCCCAGTCCCCTTCAGTAAACACACATCATACCGAATGTCATTTGACAACCTTTATTGAAATTCCAAAAAGGTAACTTTATTGACCAACCAATATGTTCATTTATTAATCACAGCATAAACATCCATATAACGGTTAAGTTAGGGCAGCGTGACCCCACTCACCCCGACCAAGTAAGCAGAATCCTTACCTCCACTCGCTTGCTTTTCCTTATCAAGCAGCGTCCAACTGCTCACTTGCATTTCCCAACCCATTGAAATAAACACCCAACCAAATAAGCAGTGACCTCACCTCCACTTGCTTATTTTACTTGTCAAACAGCATCTAACTGCTCACTTGCCTTTCCCAACACATTGAAATGAACCTCTAACATCAGAGGGGGAACAGAAGAGAGACATACCTGCCCCTATTCTTCACCTCTCAAAAATTATAACCACACAAACCCCAATGGTCCAAGCAGGAAGGGAGGGCGGGTACCAAGTTTAGATCAAAATGTGATTCCTTACCCATTTACATTCTCTCAAAACTTATTAAGCCCCTCTCTATCCTTACCTCATTTTCTCCCAATCATCCTACTTTCCTATTTAACCCTTTTCTCACCTTCCTGCTAGCCTCTTCCCCTACCCTCATGAAACCCATTACTACTTCTATCTAAAATCCCCACCTGAAGGTGTCCCTGGACAAATTGGTCTGTTACCAGACTTCATTTGCCCAGTTTCCTTCAATAAAGATACATCATACCAAATTACATTTAACGACCTTTATTAAAGTTTCATAAAGGTAACTTTATTGACCAACCAATATTTTCATTTATTAATCACAGCATAAACATCCATATAACGGGTAACTTAGGGCAGTGTGACCCCATTCACCCTGACCAAGTAGCAACATCCTTCCCTCCGCTCATTTACTTTTACTTATCATGCAGCGTTCAACCACTCACTTGCATTTCCCAACTCATTGAAATAAACATTCAACCAAATAAGCAGTGTCCTTATCTCCGCTCACTTATTTTACTTGTCAAACAGTGTCCAACCACTCACTTGCCTTTCCCAACTCCTTGAAATGAACCTCCAACACCAGAGGGGGAACAGAAGCAGACAAGCCTCTTCCTCTTCTCTGCCCACCAGCCTGACCAGGCTGTTCCCCCTTCCTACCAAAATTTCCAACAAAACCTTCCAAACAAACCTAACCATACAATAAAAAGAGGTGAAGCCAAACATCATTTGGTTTACTCCTTAATTTTTGAACCAAAGTGGATTCCTGTCATCAAACCCCTAAAGCCATATCATATAAATACCCAAAGCAGCCAATTGCTTAAGCAGCTGAAAGTAAACCAATGATCCCTCTCCCATGCCAAGTGATACCCAGACCATTGTATAACCTCTGTAAATTAAACAAATCCTCACTTATCCTAACTACCAGCTGTAGCTTTAAAATTATTCCCAGGTCATTACCTGCCAAGTATACCATCAGAACTCTAAGAAGCCCAACGTCACCTAAAAAAGAGCAAGGTCAGTTGCATGCCATCATGACTAACTGCAACCCCCCCTTTTTTCCCCTGATGGATATAATAATGTCCAAATAAGATTTCCTGTTCAAATAGACTGCTGTAGTAGGAATCCTTATAAAAGTTGCTTCAGACTCCTACAGCAAACATCTAAACCTTCTAACCTGACACACCTTGTCTAACAGCATGAACAACCCATACCATTGCCATATTAACCAGATGAAAATGAACTCTATTCCCCAACAACTTCTCCCCCTAAACATATGAGTCCAGCTAAAATGAAACTCCAAATATTTAACAACCCTCCTGTAATCCTCCTTCCCTCTTACCAAACAACAAGCCACAAACCAACTCCCTCAAAGTATGCCCTCATCCCAATACCTCCTGCCATGTTTGTGAACAAATGCCAATCCCCATGAACAGCCCAATCCAACTGCCCAATGACTATACACTAAACTGCTCCAAAGACCCCACAGTGCTAAACCCTGCACCACTTATTAATCCACACCCAACAGATCAGAGTAAAGTGTCTGATATGCAAACTTCAGGGGCCTAAAAAGTTCATCACCCTTAAGCCACTGCTTGTCCTTGAATTTCCCCCTTTGAAGCCGTCCTTTCAATGCGTTACCTTTGCATCTGATAAAGAAACCAACCATGACCTACATCTGTTAGGAATCCCAACAATGCCTTCCTTAAACCCTCTAACTTTTACCTAGCCAAGGAAAATACCCTCTTCCCCACATACCCCCAAAACACCTGCATCTGCAATGCTCTATTAAAACCCTATCGACTCTTAAAAGTAATACATATAATGTAACACCTCTTAGCAGCCCAAAGGAAAGAATGTCAAACAAATGCAATGACCTACCCCCCCATTCCTACTACAAACCTTCACAATCCCTTCCTTCCTCTATAAGAGAAAAAGTGTCCTACAAATTAACCCCTTCCCCCTTTGATTCAATAGAAACTCATTAAAAGAACACCAGCTGTTACCCATACACTAATGGAGAAAAAAATCCCCCAGTCTTCCCTTATAATATGTTGAGCCGAATCCCTATCAAATAATTCAAAATACTGACATACTCCCTTCCAAATCTTTCTTTTAACTAAGGACAATATGTAAGGAGTTCAAAGACCCCCCCCTTTTGCCCCAGCCCTGCTTATCTAACCACCCACCCAGCCAGATTCCCAAGTAGATTCAACCTCATGGTGTTGATGCTCTACCCCCACCTGTGGATGACCCCAACTCCCCCTAATCAAAACTAAAACATCGTATCACCAAAGGTCCCCTCATGACAGTGTTTCCCTTCACTAAAAAGGGGAAGCTGGACCCCCAACCTGTCATTCTTCAGCTACACCACTTGCTTCACCCTGACCCTGATGTACCTCTTCCCCATCTGTCCCCACACTACTCTCAAACTGCAACAACTGTGACATGGCTGACTGACCACCCAACACTGTCTCATTGCCTGTGACCTTGTTGTGCATCCAACATTGTATCATTACCTGTGACCTCACTGTGAACTGCTCAAACAGCTGGAAAGTCCAACACATCAGCATCCATCACCTGTCAAGTCCAATGTCCTCGAGCCACTAACTGATGCAAGCTTTGTGATTATATCATCTGTAGTGTCATTGTGATCTGCAAACACAACATGCACTTCTCCATTGCTTGGCACTTCCCCTGTGACAGTCTGTCCCAACTGGTGTTCCTTCTTTCCATGTGTGATTTCCCTGACTGCCTTCTCTTCCCACTGGGATCACCAGACTCTGCACTTCCGCATCTGCTAAAAGATGGACCACAAACTTGGTATGACAAAGAAACTCCAGTTAAATCCACAAGGCACACTGGAACACACACCAAGAAATCTTCAAAGGAACTCCAGGCAAGAGCAAAACTGAAGTCAAACTTGTTAAGCAACAATTTATTTCCACAAAGCTTTTCATTCAACTGATAGCTGAACTTCTTCAGACAAACAGAGCAAACAACACCACACCCATACATACATCTCCCTTTACAAACACATGTTAAAACTAATTAACATTTAAAGGGACTATACCATAAATAACAAGACTGCAAGTTAAAAATAAAAAGCTTTTATACATGATCAATCAATTGTTACCCACTAAGTAAAAACCAATGTCTTCAAATGCTGGACATGTACAAATCCTACTTAGAATAATGTAAAATAAACCTAATCCAATAAAAAAATCAAACAATCATGAAATGTTACCCCATCGTTCACATTTCAAGATTTATACAAACATGCTGTTAATATAATGCTTGCTTAAATCTCATACTAACATGTAGACAAATGGAAATAAGCACACGCCAACATATGTGCAACTACCATCAACGCAAACATCAGATGGCCATTGCTCTATCTCAGTAGACTTCTTAATTTCAGTATGCATGAAAGAGAAACCTTGTCATTAAGACCCGGAGCTCTGTAAGAATTCAACCTCAGCTGCCAAATCAGTTCCTGTCTCTCTAACAGTAACTGGTAAGGGCCCCCTTTTACATCTGATGTAATCTGATTTAAAACCCTAAACACAAAAGAGTGAGTGGGATTCTCACTACAATGTTTGGCCAGGGCATTCTTTAACCTAGCCTTCCTTATGTTGTATACATGCTCATAGATCCTTTCTTTCAACTTCCTGTCAGTCTTGCCCACATAAAATAAGGTAAACTACAGACCTCGACGAGCATGTATATCTTCCCTTTATCCAGTAAGTTTTGTTAGCTATTGAAAAACTGGCCCCAGTTGCCAAGTGCCTGCAACAACCACACTTGAAAGTCCCATCAATCTGGTGACACATTCCACTATTCATCTCTATGATACTCTTTAAATTATAACCTTTTCTGTAAGTGACGTAAGGTCTGTCACCCAATTTGCTTATTATGTCAGAATCAAAACTGAACAAACCCCAGTTTCTCACCAGGATACACTTTATTAAATCTGCCTCTATACTGTAAGGGGTAATAAATCTCATCATAAAGCTCAACCTATTATCGTCCACATTATTTTCATCAATGGAAACAAAAGAGAGGGAGCCTGTGTTAGTGTAACCAATACTAGACATCATGGTTTTCCCTGTTAAAATAGGTTTGTAAACTCCTATTCTTCTTTTGTTTTGTACCTCCTCTATTATTTCGAAAATCATTGACTCAGGGTAACCTCTCTTGGTAAAAAAACTCACATTCTTCAACAAAACTAACATCCTCTGATACCATCCGAGCAGCACGAACCGATTGTCCCTTGACTATAGATTTCTTCTGATGTTGGGGGTGGGCACTAGAATAGTGGAGCATTGTGTTACAATATGTTTCTTTATGGTAGATGCTAGCTGCGAAACACTTATTTACAAAATCTTTCTTCAAATAAACATCTAGATAGGCTATGCTGTCCTCCGCAAAAGTGTGGGTAAACTTCAAAAAAGGTAGTACTGTTATTAATCATTTCTACAAATTTATCTACTTCCACTCTGTCCCCATCAAACAAACCAAAATCATAGTCAAGGAATCTTGTGTAAAACTTGACCCTAGTCCTAATCTCAAGTGTGTTCAACTCATGCTGATGTTCCCATTGTGCCATAACCAAGTTGGCAAAACTGGCTCCACACGGGGAACCCATAGCCACCCCTACTTTTTGGATGTAGATATCATTGTCAAACATCACAAAATTGTTGGTTAAAATGACGTCCAACAATTCCTGTACCAAACGCATTAAATTAAACTCTGCTCCATGGGCTAGCATCCACTCCATCACCCAATCAATACTCAAATTGTGGGGTATTCAAAAGATAAATCAGTAACATCTATAGTCAACAAACCAATGTTGTCCCGGTAAGGACATTGTTTGACACCTGCTAAAAAGGACCACGAATCCTTACAAATCTGGGTCTCCATCTTGACATATTCTTTCAAAATACCATCAACAAGTTTAGCGCTAGAGTATGTCATGGAAAACCTATCATTAGCTAAGACTCTCATTGGAGTGCCCGTGGTACTTTTTTGTAGTTTTGGCAATCCAAACAAGGTGGGAATTCTTGATGAAATCACTGATAAGTAATTGAACATTTCTGCATCTAAAACTCCTTCCAAAAAGAGGTCTCCCAAAAAGCCATTAATGTGTTTATACGCAGTATTCAGTTCACTGACACTAGATGCCTCATAAGTTTTACCACTAATCACATTCCTCATCCTCTCATTGTAATTTTCCATACCCATTAACACCAAACCACCTCCCTTGTCTGGTTTCAACACACGCACTGGTAATGATTTAAACATTTGCAATGCCTCATGTTCATCCCTAGATATATTTATATTACAGTTACGTTTAGCATGGCATAAGTTCCTGATGTCTATTTCACACGCGTTTGAACAAGACAAGAGATGGGTGTATGGGAAGGTTGAAAGTACTAGGTACTCTCATACCTCCACCTGGACGATGGTTGTTCCCCAAAAGTAAGGTCAAGTTCATTTTTCTGGTAAACAACTTAAGGTCAATCAACGTTCTAGGCAAATCAAAGTGCTGGGCTGGCACGAAAGTCAAGCCCCTAGAAAAAAGTTCACACAAAATCTGATCAATGTTGTGACTGGAAAAATTGAATATCTTAAAGTCACCTTCACTGTTCGACATAACGCTTAGACCATTACTGTGTTTCATTTCCTTTTGCTGGTCACAAACGTGTTGCTGTTGTGGAAATTCTGTCCCCTCATGTTGTAACGGTCTCTTGTGTTGCACCTTCTCTTATGATTCTGCCCCCCATTCGGAAAAGGGCTCCAATCACTATACCTCCCAGCTCTAGAATGTTCAGACTCTGCATCGTCAACAAACACCTACCTATTACCGTCTCCAGAAGAAACTCCTGAAGCGGTCCTTATCATATTTTCTAACGCTGCAGTTTGGACCTCCCCATGCCCGTTGTCATCACTGCTATGGAAGGCTGCTTGAAAATAACCTGCAAACTTCCTATCCTGTGATTGAGGGGGTACTAGATAAGCAGTGTGGTTCTTATATGCCTCAATATCTCTCTTTAACTTCTTCAGCTTATTCTCAGCATTCTTATTCAAATGTTGAGTAATTGTAGAGAAAATTCTTGAATAATCATACCTGTATCGGGTAAAGTCCTCATGTTGTTTAATATCTCTATCCAATGCTGCTATTTCAAGAGACAAACTGTCAACTGTCCGATAGACCACGATAAGTACTCTAGCATTTCTGACCATGCTACCTTCCCACTGGTCACACTGTGTCACGTAGCGTACCCATGCACATTTCAAATTAATATACATTTTCTGCAACTCCTAATTATTGTAATATTATTGTAATTATGTATTAATTATAATTCACCATCTTCCACCAAACCTACCGGCATCAGGAGTGATTAACTCATTCATTCCAATCGAGCTCAGAAGTTTGCACTGCAACTTCCAGTGGACAGAACCTAAGCCTTTTGACAGAATCAAATTATGTCCTCATATTTCAAGCAAATGTTCACATCTCTGGAACCATAGGGGTTATGAATGAAATGTAAATGGCAAACTCTTCAGCACAAACTATCTGTATAGTGGTAGTATTCTTTAGGTTCTATGTGTTAAACTGAATGTTATTAATCAGAGTAAGCACAGTAACAATTGCATGTGTAATAATTTGCAAACAACTTACAATATCTCAGCAGCCACTCAAGTTACACACATACTGTCAGCAACATTTTATTGATCTAGCTAAGAGCTTTCATATGAGGCTAAGGAGTTCTTTCTCTGTGACTTGTTTGCTGAGATATTTAGAAAAGTGTGAATAATTATATCTATATAAATTAATACCAGAAAAACAACATCTAATTATCTATTTACCTGCAACTGTACAAATGTCAAATATTAATGCAGTCGAGTTTGCCATTGTGTAAGCTTTAAGATTAAATATTTTAAAGCCTGGTACATAACATGATTTTGGAATTATTGATGCAAATATGACCAAGCAATTTTAACACCTAGAAGCATCAGTAAGAGTTAACAGCAGATGCACCTGGAGACACCACTTGGATGTAATGAGTTAAGAGAAGCAAAGAAACTAAATAAAAACTGGGACTCCCTTAAAATCAATCAGAAACAGTTAATACCAATATGTGCCTGGCCTAAACACTGATTAATACCATCCTGCAAACACCCTTATAGAAAATAATGAGTGGCCTGTGGGAAATCAAACACTGTACCAATGAAATTCTCATCAGATAACATTAACCATTGTGAAAATTGCCAGACCTAGTTCCATTGAATGTGCATGACTTAACCAAAAGACCCTCTGGCCCCAAATGTGTATGCACCCTAAAATGAGATCTCAGGCCTGACCACAACCAAAAAAGTACCCCTTCTCCCTAACAGGCACCTACAAGTAAAAGCAGGCCACCAGTGGCACAAAAGGAACAAAAAAACCCAAAGAGAATAAGAGGGTCTGAACAAAATCTGAGTCACTCAGTAACATTCCTGAAATTCAGTGAGAGTTGGGAGGTGTGACTCAAGCTCTGTCTAAAAACCTATGTAAGGGAAAAGATAAGTGCAAAGCATTCACAAACAAAAATGCTTACATTTTTTTTATTATATAACACCTGCCCTAATGTCCACTCTCCCCATAATGGTTACAATATCACAGGCATGCACAGTGGCCACAAACCATTACACGCAGGTACCTGGAAGCCCGCAAAACATTTCCACTGCTCATCAACAGAACCCAAACCAGCAGGCCAAATCCAAACTTCCACTTCATGCCACTATCTAGCAAATTCATTCGAGAGCGAGTTATCAAAGAAACACAGACTCCACAATGAGCAAACCAGAACATGAGGCAAGACCCAGACACACTGGAAAATTTGCACCCTTGAGGACAACCATCCCAATACAGTTAACAACCTTCCCCGATACACCTTTAAATTATTTTCCTTTCTCTGTTTCCAGAATTATTGAGATGAATATAAATGTCTCACAATTTATGAAACTTTAATATTGGCACAGGAAATATAACTCTGCTTGTAATCTGTATAGAAGTACTGTGCTTGTAAGCTGATTGGAACTCAGGGTTTTTATGTAAATTTTTACTCTTAATTCATGCTTGTATAAAGTGTATTTGCTCATTACTTGGTAAATGTTTTAACTTTCTTGTGAATATGTTTTTTTCATCATGTAATTGTTTTATCTTCAAGTGAGTTACTAGTAAGAAATATGTTAAAGGGGCACTGGCTCAAATTTTTTGCTAGAGGAGTTTGTTTACATTTTAGTACTCTGTAAGTCACATGTTCAGCTAGAGGCAAGGTTTTCAAATAGCCTTTTTAGCATACTGCAGGTCAGATTACACAAACTCTCAGTGGAGGGTTTTAGAGGAAATGCTTAGAACTTGCAGCTGCAGTTTGTCCTTTTGCATTTTCCTTCCCCCACTCATGAGCAATTAGATTACCTGAATGACTGGATTTTACTCAGCTAGAGATGCTATCTTCTTGTCACACATAGACCTGGAGCCTCTTTAGCAATGAAGTGATAGCTACTTTACTATGTACTTGCTTTTGCAAATAAGTATTCAAGCCTAGGCAATTGTATTTTTCGTGCTTGTTGCTACAAATGTTTTTCCCTCCACTATCAATTATTTTTCATACAGTGTGTTGTTAGTGTTGCATGTGTGTGTGTGTGTGTGTGTGTGTGTGTGTGTGTGTGTGTGTGTGTGTGTGTGTGTGTGTGTGTGTGTGATGATGTAGGTGCACTTTTATAGTCATACATATTTCCCTCATTTTACAGCACAGCATTGCTTTGGACAGTTGTGCCTTGCAAAGAAACATGTTGACTAACAAATATCCAAATATTCTAAAACAATAAAATATTTGCATCTTTTCTCTAAAAATGTCATGCAGCTTTCAAACTGAATCTAATCACTGCTTTAAAAGTATTTTCTCATTAGCTGATGCTGTATGTTGTCCTTCAGAAATCACAGCATAACTATTTGTCTAATAGTGATTCCATCCTACTGTTTTCTTTTCTCACTTTTTTTCTATCATTCATTGTGGAAAAATGTTTTCAACTTTCACATCTTTCCTGCCTGTTTGACTGCAGTACAGTTAATTTACACTGATTAGCATTTGAAAGCTGAAGCACATTCAGTCTATACATTTCCCATATACTTTTCAGTACCATTCTGAGTATATTATAGTAGGTAATTACAGGGGTACTTTTATTAAAAAGTAAGTGCTGCAACCAAAAATCTCATGCCATCTATAACCCTATAGTTTGACAAATAGCTACTTTTCTATGTATGTATGTATGTATGTATGCATGCATGCATGTATGTAACACAATCTACATATATATTCATGCAGTTTGAAAATAACATCCTCTTCGTGTGTTACTGATAGACTTGAAATTTTTTATTTTATTTATTTATTTATTTATTTATTTATTTTACATTTGCTGACCGGGCTAGTCTAACTGGATATATGTCCATTTTCAGAAGAGGCCCGGGGAGAAAAGCTCCAACCAGTTACAGAGACAAATGTGCAATTTTACAGTATACATATTCACAATATAAATTAGTAACATACAGTAAAAGTGAGATGAGATAAAAATACTTTGTGAAAAACCCTAAAGAAAGTAGATGTGTAAGAAAGTAGATGTGTTTAATAATCTTTTTTTTTTTTTTTTTTTTAGAAGATAAGGGAATGTAAGATTAGGGGGTGGATGCTATAGTAGAGGGAGCATTAGGAACCAACTTGTGTTGTAAATGTTTGTATATTGGGTGTAATGGGCATTTTTGAATGTCTATAAATTTCAGATATGATACATATCTAATAATGCAGATCGCAGTTCACAGACCTATTAATCACATCTGTCCATTGGTTACATGATAGCATCACATAACACAGTGTTTAGTACAGAGAAGTAACAAAACCTAAAAACTTATACAGATGCAGTACTGTCATCTTGGAAGACTTAGCAGGACATGAGTGAGCAACAACATTCACATAAGGCCTGCCAGTACACTTCTGGATGACCCAAACCATACAAACACACCCCAGGCCTGAATGAGAATTATTCTACTGACACAAAGTGTATTGTCTAGAAAGCTAGACTGCAAATATCATGCCAGTGACACAGTATGTCACCTCTGGTGATTGCTCTCATTGCTATGCATTGATAAGCCCTACAGTGCTATACCCCAAACCTGAATGCATCAAATGAAAACAAGGACATGTTGTCTCAGTCCAAGGATAGGACTGCCATCACCTTGTCAAATGTCCGCAACAGTACACACAAGGTATGGTCAGTGTGTTGATGTCACATTTTAGGTGTATGCAAATGTCTGACATAATGCTGAGGGTCAGTTAATCGTTAAAGGGAATTGTAGCCATAGTGACTTATTATGGAGTACAATAATATTATGCCAGGTAGAACAACATTCATACACTGTATACATAGTTTTCTTTCATTTCACTTTCTCAACAATACAAACAATTCTGCTGTTATCCTACAATGTGGAATTATACTTTTAGTACATCTGGGTGCTGACTAGCCTGCATCACATTACTGTACTGTTCTACTCTGTTATCCACACCCTCATTTGTATAACTACCTCTAAATGTAATCAATAATGTGTTCTGAGCATATACATATTATCACAAGGGATAAGAAACTAAGAGTAATGCTACTCAACGCTAGAAGTCTAAACCTCAAGATGCACGCACTCAAAACTCTCCTTAGCATTGAGAACATCGATATCTGTGCAGTAACAGAAACCTGGTTCAGGGGTCCCGAGAGCACCCCAGCACTACCAGGTTATACCTCATACCATGCTTTTCGGCCCCAAAACTTGGACCGAACCACAAAAGGAGGGGGAGTATCGATATTCATCAAAGATACCCACACCTCCAGGTTGGTGGCAAAGCATGAAGCATCAGAGACTATCCATGTGCAACTAACAGTGGGTAAAACTGCCTTCCAGTTTATAGCCTGCTACAGACCACCCTCCCAAACCCAGGAACCCCACTCGGCCTTCCTGAGAACACTGGAAAATATGAAGGTCTCTCGAACACCATTATATTGGGCGACTTCAACTACCCAAACATAGATTGGGAGCATTACTCTAGCTCCAACACCCTTGCCCAAAGGTTCCTAGAATTCATAAACTCAAATGCTATGGAACAACTTGTTACCACTCCCACAAGAGGGGAAAACATACTGGACCTGATCATCACCAACATGGGGACTCTATGCTCCAGACCAGAAGTGTATCCCTCACTGGTAAGATCAGACCATAAACTGATCTCACTGGATATTCACATCCCGACCCCACCCCCTGCCCAGAAAACCACAGTGAAAAACTTCTCTAAAGCAAATTTCACACTCCTCAAAACCGAGGTGGAATCCTTCAAAGCCCGCTGGCCTGTGGAAAATACAGCCCAGACCGCAGAATCCTTTATAAATGCATTCTATGAACACCTTCAGGACTGCATGGATCATGCAATCCCAAATAAAACCAAGACCCAATCCTCCAAAGGCAGATGACCTGTCTGGTGGACCCCAGCCATAAACAAACTATACAATAGAAGGAGGAAGCTACTACATGATAGAGCAAAATCCCAAAAAGGGAAGGCATCTCTGATCAGTATTAGCAAAAAGCTAAGGGCACTCATAAAATCGTCAAAGGCCAGCTTCGAGAGAAAAATTGCACAGGACACTAAGGATAATCACAAGGCTTTCGTTAGTTATGTTAGGAACCTGGGTGGGAATTCCCAGATATGCTCAGAATTAGTCCAACATGACAAAAAATACACTGATCCCACAGACATTGCCAACATCCTAGCTGACAGGTTCAGCGCAAACTGCCCCCCACGCACCAAAAGGGCAAATATCTATCCCAGCAGAGTGCTGCCCCTGACATCTCAGATGCTCAGGTGGGAGCCGCACTCAACAAAGCAAATAACTAAGCATCAATGTGAACAAACGGTGTCCCAGGCTGCGGCCTACATGAACTCCAAGAAGAGCTAAACCCAAACATAAAACTACTGTTCAATCTCAGCCTTACTACAGGATATGTACCCAAAGAGTGGCGTACAGCAACAGTGGTCCCTCTCCACAAAGGTGGTGCCTCAACGGACCCTGGAAACTATCGCCCCATAAGCCTGACTAGCTTGGTCTGCAAAGCTATGGAAAGGATCATCATGGACCTCATAAATAAAGATATTGGGGACCTACAGACACTGGATCCTACCCAGTTTGGCTTTGTTAAGGGCAGATCCTGCCTCTTAAACCTGGTTGACTTCTTTGAAACAGTCACCAAGGCCATTGACGAAGGGAAGGTGGTCCACACAGCCTATCTGGACCTCGCAAAAGCCTTCAATATAGTACCCCACTCGGGCATTATAGATAAGCTCACCAGCTTAAATATAAACCCCTATGTCACTAGATGGGTTGCAAACTGGCTCAAGGACAGAACCCACATGGTTAGAATTGCTGGAGCCATGTCAAACTCCAAACCAGTTACAAGTGGCATCCCACAAGGCTCAGTCCTGGGACCTCTCTTGTTTGGTATATATTTCTCGGAGGTACAGGCCAACACGGAAGGACTGTGGCTGACCAAGTTCGCAGATGACTGCAAACTGGGCGCCATAATCGACTCTCCAGCCGACACAAGCATCCTCCAAAAGGGCCTCATAGAAACAGACAACTGGTGCCAGAGCCATGGCCTCAAGCTAAATGCCAAAAGTGTATAGTCATCCCTTTGGCAAAAACAAAGTGCCCACAAATTACCACATAGGTGGTAATCCATTAAGTACAGAAGAAGTAATTAGAGACCTGGGGACCCAAGTTGATAGCAATCTCTCATTTGACAACCACGTGGCCAAAGTGGTTAGAAAAACATTTTATATAGCCCACCTAATCATGAAGGGATTCACATCTAGATTAGGGGAGGTCATCGTGCCTCTTTACTCATCCCTCATCAGGCCCATAATTGAGTACAATGCCCCTTTTGGGATGTACCTTACCAAACACCTGCAGCAACTGGAAAGACCCCAAAAGTACCTCATCAAGAGGATCAAAGGGCTCAAACAGATGCCATATGCTGCCCGGTTAAAGAAACTCTAGCTCTACTCAGTGGCATACCACCTGCTCAGAGGTGACCTGTGCCTGACGTATAAGGCCATGTCCAACCCGGAATTAAGGGACATGCTGCACCTCAAAAAATCCAAATCCCATCGAGCTACACGCCGAGACTTGAACCTCAGCACTGAAATAAATAGGACATGCTGGAGGGACAGATTCATAACCCAGAGGATCCCTTCACTCTGGAATAAAATCCCAGTCCAGGTTAGGCAGAGTCCCTCACTGACTCTTTTCAAGAGGAATCTTGATGAGTGGATGGGAGATTGTAGGTTTACCCCGGGTATCACTTCTGTGTCACTGTTAGACAGAGGCACAGTATACTAACCTCGAAAAAGGGCATAGCAAAATTAATTTAAAATGGGTGGCGAAAGCCAAACATACTCTGGCTAGGCTTATAAATGCCCTAGGGCAGATAGCCTAGTATGAACCTATGAACCTATGAACCTATTGTGCATAATACACAAATGCCACAGATACAGCCAACTTGCTGGCAGACATGTTCAGTGAAAACTTCACCCCCCTGTCCCCCATCAGTAAACCAGCACATCCCCAGCACCTGCCCTCTCAAAGGCAAAAAGTATGGTCTCCATGGGACCTGATAACATCCCTGGCTGCATCCTGCATGAAGTTAGGCATGAGCTCTCAGCTCCATTAGACACCCTATTCAACCAAAGCCTGAGCATCAGCTTCATCCCAGCTGAATGGAGGATAGCAACTGTCATCCCTCTACACAAAGGTGGAGCTTCCACTGACCCAGGCAATTATAGGCCCATCAGCCTAACTAGCCTGATCTGCAAGGCCATGGAATGCATCATCATGGACCTTATAAACAAGGACATTGGCAACTTCCAAAAGCTTGACCCCACACAGTTTTATTTTGTCAAAGTGAGATCATGCCTGTTAAACTTGGTCAACTTCTTTGAAACAGTCACCAAAGACATGGATGAGGGGCAGACGGTGCACAACACCTACATTGACCTCGCCAAAGCCTTTGACACTATTCCTGACTTGAGCATAATAGATAAACTCTCCCAGCTAGGCATCAACCTGTATGTTACCAGATGGGTAGCTAACTGGCTCACTGATAGAACCCACACAGTGAAAGTACGGAAAGCCACCTCTACTAGACCAGTAATGAGCGGAGTACCCCAAGGATGGGTCTTGGGTCCTCTTCTGATTGGGATATACTTTTCTGAGGTGCAAGCCAAAACCAGTGGTCTGTGGCTGACCAGGTTTGCAGATGACTGCAAGCTGGGTGCTGTCTTAAATTCCCCTAGTGATGTGAACATCCTCCAAGAGGGCCTTACCCAAACTAATGACTGCTGTCAGAAGTATGGCCTCAAACAGAATGCCAAGAAATGAATCACTATCCTCTTTGCAGAAAAAGTCATCCCTACTAATTATCAGATTAATAACAATGTATTAAGCATGCAATCAGTTGTGAAGGACTTAGGCACACAGGTTGATAGCAACCTGACTTTTGACCATGACATTGCCTCTGTTGTATCGAAGGCTTTCTATATGGCTCACCTCATAAATAAGGGTGTTTCATCCAGGAACAAGTTGGTCAAAACATCCCTGTACTCCTCCCTTATCAGACCCATTATCGAGTACAATCCCCCCTTTGGCATGTACCTTGACAAGCACATGCAGCAGTTTGAGAAACAACAGAGGTTCCTGACCAGGAAAATCCAGGGTCTCAAACACCTATCCTATACAGATAGGCTAAAACCCCTGTCCCTCTACTCAGTCTCATACAGACTGCTCAGAGGTGACCTGTGTCTGGCATACAAGGCCATTTCAGACCCAGCCTTGACAGAGTTCCTGCATACCCATAAGACAAACTCCACTCATGCAACTCAAAAGCAAGGCCTTAACCTGGTCTGTAACATTAATAGAATTTGTTGGCAGGATAGATTTGTGTCCCAAAGACCCCCCCTCCCCATCTGTGGAATAGACTTCCACTCAATGTTAAGCAGAGTACCTCTCTAGCCCTCTTTAAAAGGAACCTAGATGACTGGATGGGAAACAGAAAATATACCCCTGGGATCCCAACTGTGTCCCTACTGGACAGGGGAAACAGGTGTTGACTTACAGAGAACATGGGTGAAATTCTTAGCTAGTCTTATAAATGCCTCTGGGCCAATAGCCTAGTATCAGCCCATGATCCTATGAACCTATAATAGAAAATTATATACATCTACAGTATATCCATCTATACATATACACACACACACACACACACACACACACACACACACACACACACACACACACACACACACACACACACACACACACACTATGTGGCAGGACAGAAAACCTACAAACTAACAAATTGTGTAGAATGTAAAATATATTCTCCAACACAACAAATAAATACATTAAATACATTTACAAAATGTTATTCAGAACAGTTTTGGTTGCACAAAGGTGATGAGAAAGTTTGCTAATAATATCCTGTTAACTTTGATGCTGAAATTAAATTAAATTACAATGAAAAATAAATACGCACATTGGACACAAAGTACAGGGATGAAATAGAATCAGAAACAATAACCTGAGAGCACTTTGGCATGGCATGACAGTATCACTGTATTTGTTATTCACTAGGTCGTTAAAGTATGAGGAGATTCCCCAAGATTGGAGATGTGCACGTGTGCAACCCATATTTAAGGGATAGAGGAACAGCACAAACCCAGAGTCACAGAGACTCATAACTTAAGATTGGAGACGTGCACTTGTTCAACCCATGTTTAAGGGAGAGAGAAATAGGAGAAACCCAGAGTCGCAGACACCCATAACGTAAAATTGGAGACATGCACTTGTTCAATGCATATTGAAGGGACAGGGAACAGGACAAACCCAGAGTCACAGAGTCCCATAACTTAAGATTGGAGACATTAATTTCTTCGACCCATATTAAGGGACAGGGGAACAGGACAAACCCAGCATCACAGGCACCCATAACTTAAGATTGAAGACATGCTCTGGCTCAATGCATATTTAAGGAAAGGGTAACAGGACAAACCCAGAGTCGCAGAGACCCATAACTTAAGATTGGAGACATGCACTTGTTCAACCCATATTTAAGGGATAGGGGAACCGGACAGATGCAGAGTCATAAAGACCCATAACTTTACTTTATTTTTGTCGAAAAACAATGGAAAAGGTTATTTGCATAATGTATCATCAGAATTGAGAAGACTAACCCCTGGATTCACTATATTTCTGTACAGGACTAGCTTAGTCCTGCATTGAAGCGAACGTTTAGGAGCAAAACGGCAATGCGCCAGGCATATTAATGAATGCATGCTGCCTGAGCTCCTAAACGGACACGGAGCATGTACGAGTGCAGGGGGTGTTTCTGAGAGCAGAGCTCACAGAATATACATGCTCCTGCAATCAAGAACAGAAGTTTAGGAATAAGAATGAGTGAGACCGCTCATAGATTTTCGCATACCCCAGCAACATCCCCGCAAGTTTATAAGAGCAGTAGTTAATATATAAATTATAAACAAGCTTCCTTTTTAATAAAACAGATAAAATTTAACTGTAGGTGCGTGGGTTTGCCCATTGCTTAACTATGTTTATCGCAGCTTAAATCACACACAAGGATAACAATCAAGATATATGCAAATGAAGCAGTACTGCAATTGTGTAGTGGGCAGAGCATTTGCATTGTGAGCAGTCATTCCCGGTACGAGTCCCACACCATTACATTCCATTTTTCCATGTCAAATCACTTTATGAACAATATTTTTTGTTGCATAACCTACTAAATAACATATATTTGTGAAATGGAGTACTGCATTAAATGCAGATGTGAGGTGTCATTGTCATAATGTTGTAAAATTTTTATTTATTTTTATTTTACATTTGTTAACCGGGCTACTCTAACTGGATATATTTCCATTTTCAGTAGAGGCCTGGGGAGAAAAGCTCCAGTGGCAACAAATAAAAATTTAAATTAAAAATTAAAAATCAATATTAATGCATAGTAAATGAAAGGATTTCAATAGAAGATTACTAAAAATACAGGAAGTAATAAGAATACTAAAAAATACAGGAAGTAATAACGTAAAGTAGGTATTTACAATAGTAAAGGTGACAGTATGTACAGAATAATTCATTATGCAGTGTGATTCATGTAGACTATCAGCACATCAAACAGGATGGAGACTTTCAGAGTAAAATCCACAGATAATCAGTCAATGGTACAACATGTAATGAATGATAAATCCAGAGAGTTTTCAAATCCACCACCTTCCAAAAAAAACATTTTACATTGCTGTCTAAATTAGTGTGATGGAAAGCAGGAGTAAGCATTATTAAGCAAGAGTAAGCATATTTAAGCAGAGGTAAGTGGGTTTAAGCCCGTTTGTGTTGGGGTAAGCAATGCACACACAGGTTAAGCAATATTAAAGCTAACTCTCTGTAAACATATTTAACCAGAGGTTAGCACTGCTTAACGTTGCGCAAACCCGCTTACAATTGCTTAAAAGTGTCTTAATCATTCTGTATGCAACAGCCGCTGTTCTGACCAGAAACAAAATAAACAGCCTTTGCAGATATTGAACCAAGACCCTGTACACTATAGTCACAGTAATTAACCACTAAGCCATCACAGCAGTACATAGGATTGAGGTATCACCAGACATATCCTCACTATAGGAAAAATCAAACTGAACATGTGAAAGGAATCGATATACAGTTTTATGTTGTATAACCTACTACATAATATAAATATGTGAACTGCAGTATTGCATTAAGCCCAGATGTGAGGTGTCATTAAAGTGATGAAATCCCGTAATAAACACAAGGACCCCATACAGTGTACATACACATGAATCATGGATACCAAACACATATATAACACGTAATGAATAATAAATCAATGCCAAAAAGCAAATAGTATGCAAATTAAAAATTAAGCAACACTAAGCATTGCACAGCCCAGCTTACTAGGCGTAAGCAATGTGTAGGCCAGCTAACTCATTTTGCCCATTGGTATATCCCTTTAAGCAATGCCAACTTCAGGTAAACAAGTTTCCCCATAGTTTATCATTTTCAAACTGTCCAATCACAGCAAACTGCCAGAAATTGTCCCTATTTAAACCCAATAGGCAGGAATACATCTCATAACTGGTTGCGGCTTCCTCCTGTAGGCATTATGATGACTGGTATGGGAGAGGGTGGGGGCTTTCACGCACAGTGCTGGGGCTTTCACGCACAGCGCTGGGGCATCCAGGAGTCCAGAGTCATGGCAGGGCTCCTTGTGAAAGAACATGACCAGAGACTGCTGCAGGGCCAGTACCAGGGTTACTAATACAAAGAAAAAGCCTGGGACCATCTCACTCGTGCTCTCACCAGTGCCACTGGCATACCCCGAACTGGTGAGCAGGTCAGGCATCACTATGCTGACCTGAAGTGGAGAAAGGGGGATCTGTTGGATCAGTGAATCCAAGAGGCTAGGAGGACGGGGGATGTGCCAGCCATGTGTAAGTATCAGGCCACTACCTGTTTAATAACTGCCAGTTCATGTATATTATGGATAGGTGTGGCAAAATATTCCTCTTACGTCTTTCACAGTGGCAGTTGAGTGGGCTGTGAACCAGGAAGCCCACACCTGTAGATTGTAGTAGTTGCGATGTGAAGAAGGTTAGTAATATTCTTGCATGTACTGTCATAGGAAATAAATCTAAATGTAGTAGTAAGTTAATTGCCTGTATAAAATCTGTATTGTTTAAGGCATGTGCTGCATACACCAGAGAATATGGCAGGTACAGTCATATATATTGTATGTAAATAAAAGCATAATAGCCTGACAATAAATGTCTAACTGCTGGACTGCATGTGTTTACTCTGGTATCATATGGTAATGTAGAGTTGCAATCTCTTAATAGTACTGTTGTATTAAGCACTGTTACTCACACTGTGCTACATAAATAAAATGTGTATCAATGTCTGTATTTGACTGCTGTAATCACATGAGGTCACATAGTACAACTGAGAGAGACTTATACAGAAAACAGTGAAAAGACAGACAACATAATCCAAATAGCACACTCAACTGAGATATGAACTGTTGTATTTTTAGCACACATAGCCATGGTTCAAATCCTGGGAGTGGTAGTAGGCTGTATGCAGAATCATATCCCACAACTGTACAGATATGTTCAGAATGTCCAGTAAATTGGCCTATATCTGCTACCTGTCACCCTGTCAAATCAGTGGGATGATCCCAGACGTTTAGGCAGCAAATAAAACAGGGTTTATTACATCAAGCTTTCGAGTTGAAACTCTTTTTCAAGAAAAAGAGTTTCAGCTCAAAAGCTTGATGTAATAAACCCTTTTTATATGGATGGTTGTGCTTTGCCTTTTGTTACTGGATTTAATCTTAGTCTTGTGTTGGTTCACCAGTATGTGTAGCTATTCTACACCTGTTTCTTGGACTTTGTTAGGCAGCAGATAAGAAATACAACTGATTGTCAGACATCTATAAGAACAAACCTATCACTCTAGCAACTCCACAAAATGTTATGAGAGTAATAAGCCAAGTATATCCCATCTCCATCCCAATGTTGTGAAGCTGTGACCAGAGTGTGTGCAGTAACACAGTGAGACGTATGTGCATAATACTAATGTGGAATCTGGTAATATGTGTGGCAACATTCAGGTAGTGTTAACAAACATTGCCCGCACAGGTCAGTATGATACGAAAACTGTGCCTAGAAATAAAAGATTGATATCCTGTACTGGTACTGTTTACTCTGGTATTGTATGGCATTGTTAGTGTTGCAGTTGCTCTGAATAATAAGGTATTACTCATCACTGTGACCCACACTGTGCTACATAATAAAACTGTCTAGTAAATCCTGTACAAGTGTAGTAATTACAAGTTCAGATTGTAAAACCACAGGAGACTTATAGACAGAAATCAGAGATACACAGCAATATCTATATAGCACACTCAGCTGTGATGGAGACTGTTTTTTTTAGCAGAGACAGCCATGGTCCGAATCCTGCTAGTGGTAGTAAGTGATATGCAGAATCATACCTCACAAATGTACAGAATTGTCCAGAATGTCCAGTAAATTGGCCCATATCTGCCGGCAGTTACCCTGCCCCCCTGGTATATCAGTGTGCTAATCTTTGACATGTAGGCAGCATTTCATGTCATAACTGACTGTCAGGTCTGTACATATTTGGAAAATGTCAATGAAAACAAACCTGTCATTGCACAATTCACTAAAGGTTTAAGAGGGCAATAGTCAAAATATATCCCGGTTCACCTGCATGTTGTCAAGACATGCCCAGATTGTGTGCAATAAGAGATGGACAGGTATGTGTATAACATCAACCTGGAATCTGGGAATATGTGTAGAAACAGTAGTGTTAACATACAATACCTCCACAGGTACACCAGGTAAGAGGTGTATACTGCAGGTAAAACTCATTTCATGTATATAATTGTAAACATCCATACAACTGTCCAAAGTAAGGCCGGAGGGTAGTGTGCTAAAACCTGTAAGGTACAGATCACAGCACTGACTAGGAAAGTAAGGAGAATGACAGGACTATACTAGTTGTTAATTGACATCTTTCTCCCCCCACCATATCTGCAGCAATAAACTAAATACACAACTCAATCGGTATGTGCTCCATTAAATCTATTGTCGGGACATATGTCCTATTGTTTGCTAAATACTTAAATTTGTTCCTATGCATGTGCCATGTTGAAATACACCCACATTGGTGGCATGCTGCCATCAACGTACCTGCATGCTGTTGTAAAGGCCACTGTGGTTCCATGGATCTAGGACTTTTGATTGAAAGATCAAAAGCCCGAATCCATTACCACTGAACACAACAAAAGCATTTTCATCAAAAAAGCGCTTTTGTTAAAGTATGTTAAAAAAAAAAAATCTACTTGAATGCAGTGGTGCAAGCACCCCTGCACCCCCCACCCCACTTTAATATTCTCACTCTGAGGTCGCACTACATTTGGGAAAAGGGAATTTTCCCTTACCACACCGTAGCACGATCAGAACAACAAACATACTTAAGCGAAACTGCTGCTTTGGTGAACAGTACTTTTGCGCAAGTATGCTCACCAATTTGGGATTCGGTGAAAGATGCAGTCGAGCATCTCTACAGATCCCGGTTCCATATATGCATGTGATCTGTTTGCTATGCAACTGTTCTATATCTGGTCTTTCAAGTTAATGGGAATATCTATGCATGTTGTTATACCTAATCCTGGAATGTGCTGACTATTACTTACCCACATATGTTGTAAATTTGAACACCATAGCATGTTTGGGTAGGCCGGTCCCAGCGGACCCACCTGTCCCACCTCAGCTGGCCATGGCACTATGCATCAGCATGTCTGGGGTCCACTCTGGGACCTCCTCATCTGCTGGTCCTCCACCACCTTTGGGTGGAACCGCCTCAGGGGATGGGGCTCACCCCCACCTGGGAGTGGGCGTGGACAGGACACTGTCACCTGTCACCAGGTCCAGGCTGTGGTGAATAGCGTAGTAACTCCGGGAGTTTGGAGATCTGCTACACCAGCTTGAGGGCCGCATGTCACAACTACATGGTCAGCCTGGCCCTCCTACTCAGCCCCCACCACAGCCACCTTCAGGGCTGTGAAGGGACAGTGGTGACTGCACATGGGTGGGGTCCTCAGTCCCACTGTATCCACTATGGGGCTCATGGGCTTCCAATTTCGAAACACCCCTCCCCATCAAGGTGTTTATCCCCCACATGTCATATACCATCCCTGTATGCTGTCTTGTCTCTCTTGTCTGTTATCCTACCCAACCTACCTCCCCAAATATACCTACTATCCCTCACCAACATCCCACTCTCACCGGAAAAAAAAAGGGCAATCTGTTCCCAAAAAAAAAAGTCTCGCCCCATACATAGCTGTCCATTTTGCACACGTGTCCACTGGATACATGTAATCTGGTCTAATTGGCTTCACAACATATCATTGTTGTCCTCACTCCTCTCTCAGGGGTTTGAGTGTCCAAATCTATCTCCATAGGTTCATAGGTTCATAGGTAGATACTAGGCTATCTGCCCTAGGGCATTTATAAGCCTAGCCAGAGTGTATTTGGCTTCTGCCTCCCTATTAGATTAGCCTTCTGTGCCTCTGTAAAGTAGGTCACAGAAGGTACCCTTTTAAGATTAGTTTACTGTGCCTCTGTCTAGCAGGGACACAGAAGAGATCCCAGGGGTGAATTTGCGATTTCCCATCCACGCGTCCAGATTTCGCTTGAAGAGGGTCAGCGAGGGGCTATGTCTAACATGAATTGGGATTCTATTCCAGAGTGAGGGGAGCCTCTGGGAAATGAATCTGTCCCTCCAGCATGTCCTATTTATTTTTGCGCTGAGGTTTAGGTCCCTGGAGCATGTAGCTCTAAGGGACTTGGATTTTTTGAGGTGGAGCATGTCCATTAATTCTGGGTTTGACATGGCTTTGTACGTCACGCATAGATCACCTCTGAGTAGGCGGTAAGCAACTGAGTAGAGCTGGAGTTTCTTTAGTCGAGCTGCATAGGACATCTGTTTGTAGCCCATGATCCTCTTGGTGAGGTACTTTTGGGGTCTCTCCAGTTGCTGCAGGTGTCGGATAAGGTACATCCCAAAAGGGGCATTGTATTCAATTAAGAGCCTGATGAGTGATGAGTAGAGGGGCACAATGACCTCTCTTGATCTAGATGCGAACCCTTTCGTGATAAGGTGGGCTATATAGAAGGTCTTTCTAACCACTTTGGCAATGTGATTATCAAAGGAGAGATTACTATCTACGTTGGTCCCCAAATCTCTAATTACTTCTTCCGTACTTAATGGATTACCACCTATGTGGTAATTTGTGGGCACCTTGTTTTTCCCAAAGGGGATGACTATGCACTTTTTAACATTTAGTTTGAGGCCGTGGCTCTGGCACCCAGCATCCGTCTCTGTGAGACCCTTTTGGAGGATGCTTGTGTCAGCTGGAGAGTCGATTATGGGCCCCAGTTTGCAGTCATCTGTGAACTTTGTCAGCCATAATCCCCCTGTGTTAGCCTGAACCTCAGAGAAGTATATACTGAACAAGAGAGGTCCCAGAACTGAGCCCTGTGGGATGTCACTTGTAAATGGTTTGGATTCGGACATGGCACCTACGATTCTGACCATGTGGGTTCTATCTCTGAGCCAGTTTGCAACCCATCTTGTGATATAGGGGTTGATATTTAAGCTGGTAAGCTTATTTATGATGCCTGAGTGGGGTATTGTGTCGAAGGCTTTTGCGAGGTCCAGGTAGGCTGTGTGGACTACCTTGCCCTCATCTATGGCTTTGGTAACTGTTTCAAAGAAATCAACTAGGTTTAAGAGGCAAGATCTGCCCTTAACAAAGCCAAATTGGGTAGGGTCCAGTGTCTGGAGGCTCCCAATGTCTTTGTTTATGAGTTCCATGATAATACGCTCCATAGCTTTACAGACCAGACTAGTCAGGCTTATGGGGCGATAGTTTCCGGGGTCCGTTGTGGCACCACCTTTGTGGAGTGGGACCACTGTAGCTGTACGCCATTCTTTGGGTACATATCCTGTAGTAAGGCTAAGTGTGAACAGTGACTTAATGTGAGGGTTCAGTTCTTCTTGGAGCTCATGTAAGACACAGCCTGGGACAGTGTCCGGTCCCATAGATGCTGTGTTTTTTGCTTTGGAGAGGGCAGCTTTCACCTGTGCATCTGTGATGTCAGGGAGGTTATATTCAGTTGGGATAGGCATTTGCTTCGTTGGGGGGGAAGGGGGGGAGAAGTTTGCGCTGAATCTGTCTGCCAGGATGTTGGCTATGTCTGTAGGTTCGGTATATTTTGTACCGTTATGCAACAATTCAGAGCATATCTGGGAGTTTCCGCCCATGTTCCTGACATAACTAAAGAAGACCTTGTGATTATTCTTTAGTGTCTAGGGCAATTTTTCTTTTGAAATTGGCCTTTGATGATTTTATGAGGGATCGAAGTTTCTTGCTAATACCGATCAGAGATGCCTTCCCTTTTTGGGATTTTGCTCTGTCATGTAGTAGCTTCCTCCCTCTGTTGTATAGCTTATTTATGGCCGGGGTCCACCAGACCGGTCTCCTGTTTTGTTTACAAATTAAGTGTACATGCACAGCTGTTGCTGTAGAAGAAATGGGCAGCTATGGAACTTCCCTAAACCATTCCTGCACATCCCTAGCTATTTTCTCTACTATCTTTCTCTCTTTGCGACCCTTTTTTACCACTATCATATCAACCCTTTTTCATTTCTTTTAAAGAAATTTGCACAGGGGTAAGCGGGAGGAAGCACCTTTAAGCAGGAGTAAGTGGGTTTAAGCCTGTTTGTGCGGGGGTAAGCAATGCCTACACATGGTTAAGCAAATGAAAAGCTACATCAGTATAAGAAATTGTAACCAGATGTTAGCAGTGCTTATCTACACACAAACCCTCTTACAACTGCTTAAAAGTTGTAATCACTGCCTACATATATATATATATATATCTATATATATATATATATATATATATATATATATATATATATATATATATATAAAACTATATACATATATTTTATATATATATATATATATATATATGTATATATATATATATATATATAAATATATACATATATATATATATATATATATATATATATATATATATATATATATACATATGCATACATCTATAGATATGTTTGTATATATATATATATATATATATATATATATATATATATATATATATATATATATATATATATATATATATATATATATATATATATATATATATATATATATATATATATATATCTGTGTGTGTGTATATATATATATATATATATATATATATATATATATATATACACACATATATATATATATATATATATATATATATATATATATATATATATATATATATATACAGCATAATATATTTCTACACACATATATATGTGTGTACGTACATGTTCACGTATTGTTGCTGTTAACTGCAGTGCATCACAGTGGTGACCATGATGGTGTATCTTAAGTGTATGTCAGACACCTCCAATATAACTAACATCCTGTCTTTGCAAAATGTGTCCACAGGGATGAACATAATGGTGGGACAAATGGCCTACAGTAGGGACATGTGTGAAACATCACCCTTATACAGTGCTACAACAGTGTATATACCAGTGTTACAATGGCAACTCTTACAGATCTACACTACGGCATATCATAATACAGCAGTCCACGAGCCTTAAAACCTGCTATGTGGTCCCAACATGAGCAATGAGTGTGTAATATGAAATCATATGTTAGGGCAGCAAATATGGAGAATACATACATTCACAAACACTGGAAGCATATGTGTGCACACACTCCAGATAAAATATAGTAGAAGCAGCTGTTGAGGTACTGACTGCATGCATTTGCCATGGATATGCATCTTTCAGTAAGTACACATCCCCAATGTCACACCATGTATTGGTCTGCTGTCCAAGACATTTAGCCATCAAATGTGCAAACTTACCTGCAACAGAGGCAGGTGTGGCGTGCACACATCTTACATGACATGGTGTGGGCCCCATACCCAATAGGTAGCACGCATGAGCTGGACATGTAGCCATACTTCACCATTACATATGCCATGGTAAACTGTGCAGACGGTCATTTATATGGCAAGGATGTATGGGACAGGAATGATGTAGGAAATAAACAGATGACCATCCAAGACAAATGATGTCACATGTAGCAAACTGGTCATGTGGGCTGCCCAGTAACATGCCACAACACTGAGGGGGTTGCAGGAATATCTAGCAAGTACTGGCTGTGCATGTCCCATGTCAGCAATTGTCTGGACGCTGCAAGCGTGTGGCCTATGGGTTAGGGTAATCAGATCTGACAGTTGTACCACAGGAAACATCAGCCAAGACTCTACAGGTAGTGTATGCATAACATAAGAGGATCCCAAAAGTGAAGCATTGCACTGTGTACTGGTGTACCATGACCACGTTGAAAATCTACAGACAGTATCATGTAAGATACATGTGCTGCACAACCAATGCCTCACCCCACCTCAGGCACACCATCCCCATCTGTACTGTGATGGTGTTAGTGTACATCTGTATGTTTGCCACTCATTAGCTGGGACTAGGCTGTTACACATGGTGTTCAGTGTTTGGGACACTGCAAACTGACACACATGTGTAGGCCATAGTTGTCAAGCATCTGCAAAAAGGCTGAAGGTGGGGAGGGGGGTGTCATCATGACACATCAGTGCACTGCAGCAGGGATCCTAAGGATGTTATGAATGGCTGTATCAGCACACAGGCAGATTCAGCAACTGTGGCAGACGTAACCCTGACTCCACAGCACTAGTGACGGAAGTGTGTGAACTCCAAGGGATGTGCACTTGAGTTGACCTTGCAGTCATGCAGGGTTGGGGACATGTGTAGGGCAGACTGACCATATACTGGCAAATGCAGATGTCCCATGCTAGTATACCCCTGCCAGGAATAGTGGCTGCTGTAGTACACATAACAATAGGTGCAACAAATTGTCACGATAAGTGCGTGCACACATATCCACCCACATAGTGTATGCATCACGGTTAGTATCAGCACACCTAACACATTTGTTAAACACTGCATTTGAATGTACAGGACATATGTCACATATCAGGCTCATGTAATGTTAACATATGCAATGATGTGGTCCAATGGCATATCAAGGAAGAGTGTGCCATATCAATAAGGGTGTGTACACTCCCCATAGCCACGTTAAGGTTTGACGGTTGTCAGTGTAATAGTATTGTATTGGTCATACATGCACTGATGATGTTGAGATCTGTAAATCAGACATCAGGCATTCACAAAGGACATATGTCCACATATCATCCCAGGTATGTGTCACATAAAAACTAGTGTTGCAGAGGTCACATGGCCAAATACTACCCAGTAGTTAGTGACAGCCATCTGTACAGAATCCCACTGCTTTGTCACAAATACACAACTGTTATGGTGGCCTGGCAGCAGTATGTCTTGCAAATATCTAGACATAACATCACACTGGGTAATTACACTAAGCTGCTAGGCATCTAACAAAGCACTGTGCAAACTACAGGCAGACTGCCACAACACTGGCCTACATTTTGTATGGGGGAATACACATGTACCTGAAATATAGCAGGCCCTACAGGCATGTCACAATACAGAGTAACAGACACCTGTGAGAAGATGCATACCCACAACCAATGTGAACACAGCCATAACCACATATGGTTCGCAAGCTTAATATGACACTGTATGGACTGTCTGATAAACACCATCCTATGTGCCATTCACACACTACCCTACATAAACTGGGTCATGACACAGTGTGGTCCAATGCCTGTCTGTGGTATGGGACATGTTTGTGTTTGGTCCTACAAACATGTGAGCCGACAGGGTACCATACAATGGAGCAGCATGTCACATCAGATAGAACAAGACCAAGAAAGTACAGTCATTTACACTTACCATAAATGTAGATGTTTGAGTGTATTCACTGTTGCAGTCATCACATTTGAGTTATCTGCCTGCAGGTAGTCCTCAGCTGGTCTGAATACCAGAGTCTTCGGATTTCTGCATAGGATGCTGTCACTTCTTCCTTGACGTCAGGTTGTCAGGGGTATAAAACATGCAGCCGATGCCATTACATCAGTTTTTCTTGCCCCAGATGTCAGGTACCCCCATAATAGGAAGCAATTAAATGGTATGGTAAACCCCCATCAAAAAGCAAATACACAAGAAAAAATAGGTATAACAACCAGAAGGAGAGGTAGAGCCAAGAGAAGTCAGGGGGCTGGAGGGAGGGTAACCAGGACTGCAACAGTGAATACACTCGAACATCTACATTTATGGTAAGTGTACACAACTGTACTATGTTCTTCATGTTTCACTGTTGCAGTCATCACATTTGGGTTGATTCCCAAAGCTAAAAAAAAGAGGAGTAAGTTAAAGAGCATTAGGGCCAGCTATTAATCCCTGCAAGACTGCAGTGGCAAATCCAGCTCTGGATTTAGAAAAGATAGGCAAGTGTTAATGCTTGGTGACAGTGTGTACAGAGCTCCAGGTGGCAGCTTCTAGAATGTCTCTGGTAGGGACCCCTCTGAGAAATTCCGCAGAGGTAGATGCAGCCCTGGTGGAATGCGATCTTATCCCCTGTGGGGTAGGTTTTCCATGATGCTTGTAGCAGAAATGAATGCAACGGGCATTGTTTGAGAAATTGGGAAAGTTTGTTTTGAAGTGGCCTTCCCCTCTGCCCCTGCAGCAAAGCTAACTAGTAGCTGCTCTGATTTTTTAATAGGCTTAGTCCTATCCAAATTGAATCTAAGTTGCCTGTGCACATCCAGAGAGTGCAGTATTCATTCCCCTTGCTTTTGTGGATTAGGAAAAAAGTAGGCAAATGAATGGACTGATTTAGGGCCACAGAAGACACCACCTTGGGCATAAAGAAAGGATTAGTCCTGAGGGAAACCCTGTCCACATGGAAGATAATGAAGGGTTCCACTGCCATGAGGGCCTGTAATTCAGACACTCTTCTTGCTGAAGTGATGGCTAGAAGGAAGGCTGTTTTCCAAGAAAGGAATTTCAACTCAAAACAAAACATGCTGCACAATGAGTTCAGTTGTTACACACTCACAGCAACCTCCACAGAGGATATGAATGACACACACACACACACACACACACACACACACACACACACACACACACACACACACACACAACAATGTCTCACAGTTGCCATGTCTGGGATTGGAACTCCTACCTAACTAGTACATCATACTACAGCATTACGCAGTTATAGCATGCGCCACAGATATTACTGGGCTACTCTTTCCCCAAAGGTGTATTTCAATGTGAATGGCATCAGCAGGCTTGCCAAAAAAGAGCAATGGAAGTTGTAGTGACTGTGAATGGCCTCAAAAGCATTGCTCTCTACACAAACAAACACACAAACATCCGCAATTGCCATGTCATTGGAATAGAATCCCTGGCACACAACCTTCACAGAAGATGCACACACAAACTCACACACCTACCTGCATGTCTTTACAGTTCACTAGAAGTCCACTCCAGCTGAGAACCAAACCATGCTACTAATCTATGAACCTATGTGCCACGATGGTGAGAAAGCTCTTCTACATTGTGCAACTTATAGGTAAGGGCAAGGCATCCAGATCTAAGGAGATCATAGCCTCACTATACTCACCTCTCATTAGACCTATAATTGAGTACAATGCATCATTTGGCATCTACCAACAGCTAGACTGGCCACACAAGTCACTCACTAAAAGAATACAGGGTGTAAATAACATGTCCTATGTGGACCGCATCAAACCTGTCCCAAGTTTCTTACAGGCTACTGAGAGGTGATCTGTGCCTACCCTACAAGGCATTCTCCCATCCAGTCCTGATTAATCCTATGCATTCAGCAAACAGCATTGGAATTACCTGACCTAAGGATCTAAACCTCATCTGTGACATAAGCAAAACATGTTGGAGGAACATATATGCCTCTCAAAGACTACCCTTTCTGTGGAACACTCTTCCCATTCATGCCAAACATAGCTCTTCCCTAATCTCATTCAAATGCAATTTGGACCACTAGAAGGGAAACTGTAAAGTCACCCATGGCTTGTCACCTGTGGACTTTACTGACAGGTGCAGCTTGTAGATGCCTTAAGGCACAGGCATATACCAAAGTCATTTTAGTCCTACGACACTGATAATTATAACAATTGGGGCATGAATGTCTAGGCTTAAAAAGGTTCTTTGGCCATTAACTAAGTTACTTGTTATGATCCTAATAGTTTTTTTTTTTTTTGTTACAGCCACTTGCAAACACATGAAAGCTGTGTAACAAGAACATGTTAGAATCCAGAAATACATATAATAACCAAAATAGTCGACCTTAGGCACCAGCGAACCCTGCGGTTGCTGGAGGCCCCTGTTCCCAGGGGGGCCCCAACAACAGCAAATTTTCTTATCCTGGTATTTTGTAACATGTCTGTCAAACCAACAGAAACTGCTACAGCATTCTTGAATACTTAATAAACCACATGACATGGATGATAACTCCTATTTATATCTCCTTTAAAATTCAAAGATATTTGTGGTTAAATCCTGCTGTTGGACATGTCCTACACTAAAACTAACTTCATATCTAGCTTTAGTCCCTGCTATACCCAGGGGCGGCTCGTGGCATAGGGCTGCCGGACTGCAGCCCCCTCAAAAATAAAAAAAGAAAGAAAAAAAAATGAAAAATATTTTTTAAAATTCATGACGCATAGACCGAGTCCCGACTTATCGGTCTATGCGCATGCTCAAGGCAGCCCGGCCGTCCAGCCGTCCCCATAGGGGGACACATGGGACGCGTCCGGACTGCAAGAGGAGCCGGCGTCGGGAAGGAGCATTGGGATCTCGCAGGTCTTCAGTATTGCGCGGGAAGGATGTATGTACGGACGTTAACTCTGGATGTATTCATTCAGGTAAGATGCCTTTTAATTTACAATGTTTATTTTTATTGAGTTTGTGCTTTTTATTTGTGTATGGTGCTTGTGCTTTACTGGAGTTTGTGTATGGTGCTTGTGCTTTACTGGAGTTTGTGTATGGTGCTTGTGCTTTACTGGAGTTCGTGTATGGTGCTTGTGCTTTACTGGAGTTCGTGTATGGTGCTTGTGCTTTACTGGAGTTCGTGTATGGTGCTTGTGCTTTACTGGAGTTCGTGTATGGTGCTTGTGCTTTACTGGAGTTCGTGTATGGTGCTTGTGCTTTACTGGAGTTCGTGTATGGTGCTTGTGCTTTACTGGAGTTCGTGTATGGTGCTTGTGCTTTACTGGAGTTCGTGTATGGTGCTTGTGCTTTACTGGAGTTCGTGTATGGTGCTTGTGCTTTACTGGTGTGTGTGTGTGTGTGTGTGTGTGTGTGTGTGTAAATGCCCCAGGTGCTTATGGTGGTGTGGTAGGGAATGCCTCAGGCTTGAACCCTGTACCCTGTATGCAGGTGTTAAAGACTTGAGTTCCCTACCCACCACCATTTGTAAAAAAATTTCAGATTTTTACCTCATATTCGATCTGATCTGTTCCTCATAATATCTGTGGTTTGTAAATGTTGCAATGCTTGATATTTGATGGTGTAGTAGTAGCATTGTTGCCTCACAGCTGCAGGTTCTTGGGTTTGGTTCTTGGCTGGGGTTCCTTCTTTGTGGGGTCTGTATCTTCTCCCTGTGTTTGTGTGGGTTTGCTTTTGTGCCCTCCCATGTTACAAAGACATGTCTGCATTATTTCTTCCTGGGCCACTGCTGAAAATTGTTTATTTGTTCCAAGTCAGACTGTCCTGATTAAAAAATGTTAAATAAAATTGACAGGCATTTGAATTTCAGACTTAAGGGTTTCTGAATGCTTAATTCCTTGTATTTGATGGTGCAGCGATAGTATTGTTGCCTCACAGCTATAGGTTTTCTGGTTTGATTCTTGGTTGGGGTGGCTTCTGTGTCGAGTCTGCATCTCCTCCATGTGTTTGTGTGGATTTGCTCTGGTGCCCTGCCATTTTACAAAGACGTGTCTGCAGTTTTAATCCCTGCTGAAAATTGGTTTTGTTCTGTCCGCAGTAAAATTGACAGGCATTTGAATTTCAGACTTCAGGTTTCTGAATGTTTAATTCCTTGCATAATTGATGGTGCGGTGGTAGTATTGTTGCCTCACAGCTGTAGGTTTTCTGGTTTGATTCTTGGTTGGGGTGGCTTCTATTTGGAGTCTGCATCTCCTGCCTGTGTTTGTGTGGATTTGCTCTGGTGCCCTGCCATTTTACAAAGATGTGTCTGCAGTTTTAATCCTCGTCTCTGCTGAAAATTGTTTTTGTTCTGTCCGCAGTAAAATTGACAGGCATTTGAATTTCAGACTTCAGGTTTCTGAATGTTTAATTCCTTGTATAATTGATGGTGCAGTGATAGTATTGTTACCTCACAACTATAGGTTTTCTGGTTTGATTCTTGGTTGGGGTGGCTTCTGTCTGCATCTCCTCCCTGTATTTGTGTGGATTTGCTCTGGTGCCCTGCCATTTTACAAAGACGTGTCTGCAGTATTAATCCCTGCATCTCTGCTGAAAATTGTTTTTGTTCTGTCCGCAGTAAAATTGACAGGCATTTGAATTTCAGACTTCAGGTTTCTGAATGTTTAATTCCTTGCAGATTTGATGGTGCAGTGGTAGTATTGTTATCTCACAGCTATAGGTTTTCTGGTTTGATTCTTGGTTGGGGTGGCTTCTGTGTGGAGTCTGCATCTTCTCCATGTGTTTGTGTGGATTTGCTCTGGTGCCCTGCCATTTTACAAAGATGTGTCTGCAGTTTTAATCCCTGCTGAAAATTGGTTTTGTTCTGTCCGCAGTAAAATTGACAGGCATTTGAATTTCAGACTTCAGGTTTCTGAATGTTTAATTCCCTGCATAATTGATGGTGCGGTGGTAGTATTGTTGCCTCACAGCTATAGGTTTTCTGGTTTGATTCTTGGTTGGGGTGGCTTCTGTTTGGAGTCTGCATCTCCTGCCTGTGTTTGTGTGGATTTGCTCTGGTGCCCTGCCATTTTACAAAGATGTGTCTGCAGTTTTAATCCCTCTCTCTGCTGAAAATTGTTTTTGTTCTGTCCGCAGTAAAATTGACAGGCATTTGAATTTCAGACTTCAGGTTTCTGAATGTTTAATTCCTTGTATAATTGATGGTGCAGTGATAGTATTGTTACCTCACAACTATAGGTTTTCTGGTTTGATTCTTGGTTGGGGTGGCTTCTGTCTGCATCTCCTCCCTGTATTTGTGTGGATTTGCTCTGGTGCCCTGCCATTTTACAAAGACGTGTCTGCAGTATTAATCCCTGCATCTCTGCTGAAAATTGTTTTTGTTCTGTCCGCAGTAAAATTGACAGGCATTTGAATTTCAGACTTCAGGTTTCTGAATGTTGAATTCCTTGCAGATTTGATGGTGCAGTGGTAGTATTGTTGCCTCACAGCTATAGGTTTTCTGGTTTGATTCTTGGTTGGGGTGGCTTCTGTGTGGAGTCTGCATCTCCTCCATGTGTTTGTGTGGATTTGCTCTGGTGCCCTGCCATTTTACAAAGACGTGTCTGCAGTTTTAATCCCTGCTGAAAATTGGTTTTGTTCTGTCCGCAGTAAAATTGACAGGCATTTGAATTTCAGACTTCAGGTTTCTGAATGTTTAATTCCTTGCAGATTTGATGGTGCAGTGGTAGTATTGTTGCCTCACAGCTATAGGTTTTCTGGTTTGATTCTTGGTTGGGGTGGCTTCTGTGTGAGTCTGCATCTCCTCTCTGTGTTTGTGTGGATTTTCTCTGATGCCCTGCCATTTTACAAAGACGTGTCTGCAGTATTAATCCCTGCGCCTCTGCTGAAAATTCTTTTTGTACTGTCCGCAGTAAAATTGACCGCATTTGAATTTCAAACTTCATGTTCTTCAGAATACATAGTAGCACAACCTTTTTTCTAGCAATTTTCTAAGTTTATAAGATGAATATTTTAAATTTGTCCCTATTTTTGGGACTGTATTCCCCATTATTGGCTTCGTCCAGGTTTTGTGCTAAGGTTGACAGCTATGGCAAGAACTGAATTCACTGAATATGGACTGTAGAATTGTGCATATTTACTGATAAAGGTGCACTGTAGAATTGTGCATATTTACTGATAGTGGTGGACTGTAGAATTGTGCATATTTACTAATAATGGTGGACTGTGGAATTGTGCATATTTACTAATAATGGTGGACTGTAGAATTGTGTATATTTACTAATAATGGTGGACTGTGGAAGTCTGAGTAGACTTTTTATGATAAATGTTCTCAACTGGGCAGTTTTGCCATTATGGGTGCATATGTTTTGTTTCATTGCTTACTGGAAAAATGTTCAAAACAAATTTAAAACACCCTCTAACAAGTGTACTGTATTGTACAAGGAATATAATTTTTAGTACAATGAGGAAGGTGTATCAAAGAGCACATGTATGTTTCATATGCAAGGGGCCTATGATTCGAAAACAGCCCAAAATTAATCTTTATCTGCCACTGGCAAAATGTATTTTCTTTGAATGTGGGTTTCAATGCTGTTTCAATGAATGTGAGTTTCAAGGGCAGAGAAGTTTTAATGTTAAGTTTTCATTGTGAGACTGCATTGCTTTGTTTAACAGTTGACTTAATGTTTGTGCTGTAAAATACAAAATAAAACTTTCAAATGAAGTCCAATCATTGAAGTAAAGCAGTATGCACATTAGTGTTTATGGTAAATGGAGTGAAATAGCCAAGTAATGGTTAATTGGAATGGCTGCAGAGACTCCAGTTCAACCATTATTTTGTCGGGGGGGGGGGGGCAGCAAACTCAGACAGGCCCAGCTGAACTATACCTCCCAACTGTCCAGATTTTCAAAGAATGAATAGATTTTTGCTTCTTATTTTTGGTTTGTTGTTCATAAAATTTGTAGTTTTAATTCCTAAATGATTTGCCAGAAGTCACTAAATAATAAGTTTCAGACTTCATAACCTTCATAAAAATGCATGTTAAAGTAAGAGCCGTTCTATCAACTGTCTCAATTTATACAAGAGCAATTTTAGTACTGTTTATATGTGCCCCAATATATTTGGCCTTGTTCAGATTTACTGCATTAACAGGTTGAGAGGTACATGCAAATAAATTGCTTTATAGAATTAGGCATAGCCAACCTCTCAACTGTCCCCAATTTTTGGCTCAAAATGTTGCTCTTCCCCCTAATAATCCCTCCGCAAAATAGCAATTTTGGAAGAAAACATGGAGGGTTTACAATTAAGAAATAACTGTAATAATCAAAGTTATAGATTACTTGAAATGCATGTAGATTCTTTTATTTTGTCAGCTGCTCAAGGTAGCAGTACTAATATTAAAGTGTCCCTTCTTTGACAGGTAGAAGCTGTATTGTGTGTCTATTTTATATTTTTGCATCACGTTTTTGGTCCATTTTTCATAAAATTGTGTTTTTTGGCAAATTAGTGACAAATCACTAAAGACTGAAGTTAGAAAATGACAGACATTTGAGTTTCAGATTTTATACCCTTCAGAAAATTCATACTAATGCAAGACCTATTCTATTATCTTTCTAAGTTTATTAGAGCAATATTTAAAAATTGTCCTTATTGTTGTGCCTTTGTCCCACTTCTGTGTATGGCTTTGTCCAGATTTCTTGCTCTTGAAGTTGAGAGGTATGACAAATGTGTCAGGGCCATCACAGTCAGCCAGAGAGATTTCAAATTGTGACATGCTTGTTGCACTTACTCCCCATGTAGTGACTCTGGATGTGTCCAAGCAAGGCAAGGAGTAGTTGTATCTACCTTGGATGGGGAGGACACACTGCATAAGTACTACAGTGGCTTTTCATCTGTCCTTGATTTTGCAGAATGGTCTGGTTTCTGTCATATTTTTGTACTGTTGATTTATGCTTATTACTCAAAGTGCCTGTTGCTCTGTGTTTAAGTAGCAATGCTTTAATGACCATAAGGTAAGCTTGTCTGACATCGTAAGATGCAAGTAAGCTTTAATAAGCATACTGTTAAAGAATTGCCAACATTGAAAGCCTTTCTGTTGTTGCCATGCAGAGAATACTTGACTAGATAATGTATAAGCCTTGGGTATTAAAGGACAGGATTCCATTATTTTAAAAAGCTCATTACACTTGTTGGAGACTTCAGTCATCTCTACAGGCTTTACCGTAAACTAAACAGAATGCCAATCATGTGTGGTCCATAACCTGTACAGTAATCCTTTAAGCAATGTATCTTGAGCTTGTTTCTTGTTTGCTTTTCATTTTTACTTTTATCATGTTTTCCCATGAAACAAGTTGTCAGGCAGCAGGTCTTTTTGGATAAGAAACATTTTTACAAGTGGGGCATCACATAGATTTCTACTTTCAGCATGTTGCTTGGTACTTTAATAAAGCTGAATATATTATAATTAGAACTGCAGTGCAAGGAGAAGTGGTTTGAGTTGAGTGCTTCTGGTTTTTCTTATACTTGATTTTGACTGGCATTCCAGTAATGTATTTAAAAAGTAATTTATTTTTCATGCCTCACAACCTTTTGTTTCCATCTAGATATTAAGTAAGCTGTCATGCAGCCAATGCATTGAAATATTTTTATTCTTCTACACTTATTTTTGTCTTGATTGGACTAATGATGGTTTGCCACCCAGGGCAGCGTATTTAATTAAAGTTAGTTTTTTTGTGGTTTTGTGCATAGCTCCTCCCCTTTATGGTTGACCACACCCCTTCCTTTGACCCCGCCCATTCAGCGTCTCCTGCAGCCCCTGTGATTTGAAGTCA
>NC_056725.1:666120292-666198482 GCF_019279795.1 Protopterus annectens | reverse complement strand
GCAAATTCACCGAGAAAAACAATCACCGGGGCTTACTTTATAAATCAAATTATTAAATGTGCTGTAAGTAGAACTTGTTGAATTTATCTGCAAGTCCAATACAGAAGCAACTCGCTACATGGGAACTCAAACGTCAAGTGCTCCGTTCTACAGGGAATACATACAGGACTGAAATAGAAATGTTTAAAGAAAGTTAATGCTGCGGGTGGGATTGTTTGTGACGTCATGTGTGATGTCTCAAAGAGGGCGGTGATTAGTAAAGTGGGTGGCAACGTTTATGCCTCGGTCCGAGGAAAAGAAATGATTTACGAAACGAGCCAGTGCCCCTTTAAGGCATTTCTTTTCTAAGTAAATATGGAATCAATAAAAGCTTACACAGGAAATTAAAAGTAAAACATTCAAAAAGATAGACAATTTTCAGGAAAAGACTGTCTAGCATCCATATTATAATCTACTTTCTTCTGGCTAAAGCTGTACTGTGCCCTACTAAGTCCAAAATGGAGCTTCCAAAGTCCTTAAATTCTGTATCTTCTCTACTTCTGTAACTTTTACTCAAATTAGTAGTCATTCTTTATTTATAGCTCCCCCAGGAAGGATTGTTTATGATTGCAGTTTGAATTCATAAAATGTCTTTCTTGTCTCCATAGTTACATATTCAAGGGGGAGGGTAATCTTCAGCAAGTTGGAGTCCAGAAATGAAAACGAGCATGTTGGCAAAGTCTATATGCAAGGATTTACTTTATTTTTTTCAAACCTTAATATATTTCTACAGTAGCAAATAGCAATATACAGTTTTACAAATTTTGTTTTGCATGTTACACCACACTGAAAATGGAGAATGCAGTGTAACTGTTTACATTAACTTGAGTCAGTACAGCTATAATACACAGTCTTAGACATTTTTTACAACAATGAAAACATTCTCTAAATTTATTGCACTTCTCTCATAGGGGCCACAGTTTGGTAACTTGTTTATTTCATCCATACAATATCCAGGTATAATAAGGGGTCTGATGTACATCCAGGTATAATAATGGGTCTAATGTACAACACCATCTGCAATATTTGTACTTCAGTAGTTATCAAGTGATTGCATGGATCAGCAACTCATAATCGAAATTTACACATTGTGGTGTATAACTTTCATATTGTCCTAGCCAACATTATGGCCACCAAAGTAACATTTTCCAAATTACAAAAAAATAAATAAATAAATTAAGCTAAATGTCATTTTAGATTATTTCTTTCACATCATCACTGTGTGATCAACAAACCAATATTGCTTACTGCATTCACTTTTCCATTTATTTGGAGGTTTTGTCCCCAGGCCTCCACCAAAAAGAACTATGTCCAGTCAGACTTTCCTAGTTAACAAAACTAAAATAAAATGTGCCGCAGAGAGGAACGAGGCTGCCCTCAGTCTGCCAATCACGCTATGTGCAAGTGTAAACAGCCACTGCAAAATGGCCATGCTTCTAGCCGTAAACATCAATGACGACACTTCTCACCCTACATACAAAGAACCCCCTCAGTCCTGCTAGCAGTTAACATTTTAAAGACAACTCAAATCAATTTCAGTTTCACAAACCCCACAGTGCTTTCAGGCAAGATGCCCATTCTACTAATATTCTATTATTATTATTTCTTTTCTACAACTCTGATAGTCTAACAGCAGCCAAGAACTCTCTTTCCAGGCAACACTGACCCAAGAACTCTTCCCATTGTTGAAACAAGCCTCCATATGGACACAGAGCAAAACTAAGGCTGAAAATGACTATATCACAGAACCACAAGGACAAACTAAACTATCCCCACTTATGACGTCACTTAAAAGAAACTGCCACAAAATGCCCTTTACTCCAACCAGAAATGAAAACTCCTTAAAGTTTCACAAGAAGCTTTCACCGGGAAGCAAGAACTCTGTCATGCATGGCAATGACTCCATTTGTACCTCTGTTTAACCACCATTGTTACTCCAGTCCCACCCTCAGTAGTAACCAATTAACCAAATTAAGTGAGCTAACTGAGAAAGGAAAAGAAAGTGAAGAAGAAAATGGACAATACGTTAAATGTTGGACCCATTCACCTCATCGTTTAACCTACCAATGACAACTTACTAATTTTCAAATTAAATTTATTCCTAAATTTATATAATGTATACCATTTGTCCACACCCCTTGGCAAATAACTGTATCAGCTAAGAACCTCAATGTAGTTAAATCACCATTGGGAGGAAAAAGACAAAAAAAATTCTATACCACCAGTACACCACCATACTCACCTCTTCAGTCATACTACTATTACCAGTGGGTTACCTGATCACCAAAGTTCCTACCGGTTGTCTTGGACGTAATCCTGCTCTGTAGCAAGTTCATGCCAAAATGTGATTCCTTACCCAGTTAGACTCTCACAAAACTTATTAAGCCCCTCCCTATCCTTACCTCATTTCCTTCCAATCATCCTAATTTCCGATTTAACTCCCCAACTAGCTTATTCCCCTACCCTCATAAAACCCATTACTACTTCTGTTTAAAACCCCCACCTGAAGATGTCCCTGGACAAATTGGTTTGCTGCCAAACCTCATTTTTGTAACTTTCTGCTCTACTGTGCCTTCACCTGTGGCTGACTACAAGAATTACTGCTTCTAAAACCATTTGGATATACAATGCTTATATAAGTATACTAAGCTGATATAACTTTATATATATTTTATTTTCTAACTGTTTCAGTAATATTTAACAATCCTGTGCTGCTCCTAGATTGTACTTGTTAATGTAATTCTAAAATAGCTATTTTTTTGTGTTTTGTGAACATATCTCAGGATTAAGTTCCAAGTTTTCTTCACTTGTCTTTACTCTTGGTCTGTTTCAGTCTCAGTTTTTATTTAAGTGTAAAATATTGGTTAGTAGCGCTTTGTGTTTCTATCTGTTTGCCATGGGAGTTTAACTTTAGAAAAGACTTTCATCTTGATAGTATAGAGGAATTAATTCTGCTTTGCTGTGAAATTACCAGTGGCTGGCTTCAACAATTACTACTTCTAAGACCATTTGGAAATGCAATGCTGATATAAATATACAGAGCTGATGTAAGAATATTTTTTTTTGTTCTAAATGTTCCAGTGATATTTAACAATCCTGTGCTCTTAGGTTGTAATTGTTAACAGAATTCTAAAGTAGCTGTGTTTTTTTTGTGTTTTGTGAACATATCTCAGAATTAAGTTCCAAGGTTTCTTCACTTGTATTTACTTGTGTTCTGTTTCAGTCTCCATTTTTATTTAAGTGTGAAATATTGGCCAATAGCTCTTTGTGTTTCTATCTGTTTGCCCTGAGGGTTTAACTTTAGAAAAGCCATTTAACTTGGTGGTGTAAGTGAATTACCTCTGGCTGTCTACAAAAATTACTGTTTCTAAAACCATTTGTAACTACAAAGCTGATATAAATATTCAAACTGATATAAGAATATATTTTTGCTTTAACTGTTTCAATGATATTTAACAATTTTGTGATGCTCTTAGGTTGTAGTTGTTAACATAATTCTACAATATCTGTGCTTTTTGTGTTTTTTGAACATATCTCAGGCTTACCTTCCAATGTTTCTTTATTTGTCTTTACTTGTGTTCTGTTTCAGTCTCCATTTTTTATTTAACTGTGAAATATTGGTCAATAGCTTTTCATATTTCTATCTGTTTGTCCTGATGGTTTAAGTTAAGAAAAACCTTTCATCTTGGTTTTGTAGTGGAATTGATTCTCTTAGGTTTCTGCTCTGTTGTGCCTTCACCTGGGGCTGGGTACAAGGATTACTGCTTCTAAAAACATTTGTAAATATAGAGTTAATATAAGTATAAAAAAAGCTTTCAGCTTTTCCCAGTTAGCGGTCATCACAGCAGATCACCAGTCTGCTATTGACTTGCAGTATATTTTTACAGTATTGAGTTGCCAGCCTGGCACCTAACCTTCACAGAAGGCACACACACACTCACACACCTATCTGCTTGTCTTTAAAGTTCACTTGACCTCAAAGAGGACATGCAGACTCCACACAGAAGGTGCTCCAGCTGAGAATTGAACCAGAGAGCCTTTTGCTATAAGGTGATAACGCTAACCACTGCACCACCATGGCCAACAGTACTGATATAAGTATACAAACCTGATATAAGAATATATTTGTTTTGCTCTACCTGTTTCAGTGATATTTAACAACCCTGTTTTGCTCTTAGGTTGTTGCTTTTAACAGAATTCTACAATAGCTGAGTTTTTTGTGTTTTGTGAACTTATCTCAGACTTAAGTTCCAAGGTTTCTTTACTTGCCTTTACTTGTGTTCTGTTTCAGTATCCATTTTTTTTCTCACCCTCCCACCCAATTGTTGTGTTCTTAAAACTTGGTGGTTTTTGAGTTGCCCGCCTCTACTATAAGTTTGATATTAGACACTCCTCTCAGTCCCATCACATCAGCTCATTCTATTGTGTACAGTGAGCTTATTTGGGAAGGGCTACCCCTTAGTGTCTTAACCTTGAATTATCTTCTGTTTCTCCTACTTAACTGAAAAAAAAAAACGCTTTGTTCAGCTGCTTTTACTTTTTTGTGTCTCTTCCTACTTTATTACTTTATTTTGCTTTTACTGCTTGTTCTTAAAGTGTTCAGTTGCATTTATTCTGTTGGATTTATTACTGCTTGTTAGTAGACTGATTAAATTGCACTTGTTAGTCTAAGTGTCTTAATTACGGTTAAAATACTTGGGCTTCAGGACAGTTATTTTACATTAAGAAGGTTTGTGATCTGTACTCATGTGGGAGGAGAGGGTAGCCTTTGTCCTTCTGAGCCTGGAATTGCTGGGTGATGGCCTATTCTGTTTGTTGTTCTAAGTGTCTTTGTCCTGTTTTAAGCACTTGGGTTCCAAACCAGTTATTTTACATTAGGATGATTTCTGGTCTAGACTCTTGTGGCATGAGAGTATAGCCTACACCCTTCTAAGCAAAGAATTGCTGGTTAAAGGCTCATTGTGTCTGTTATTCTTCAAGTCCCTTAGTTCTTATTTCAGCACATAGGGTCCAAACCTGTTATGTTACATTGCAAGGGTTATGGTCTGAGTTCTTGTGGCAGGAAAGCATAACCTACACCCTTCTAAGCTGGGAATTGCTGGTTGAAGGTTATTTGTGTTTGTTATTCTGAAAGTGTCTTAGTTTTGGTTGAAGCACTTGGGCTCCAAACCAGTTAGTTTATATTGGGAGGTTTGTGGTCTAGACTCTTGTGGTGGGACAGTGTGGCCTACACCCTTCTAAGCTGGGAATTGCTGGTGAAGGTGTATTGTGCCTGTTATTCTAAGTGTATTTATTCTGGTGTAAGCACTTAGGTTTCAAACCACTTACTTTACATTAGGAGGATTTGTGGTCTAAACTATTGTGGCAAGAGAGGGTAGCCTATACCCTTCTGTTTGGAAATTGCTGGTTGTAGGCTTCTTGTGTCTGTTATTCTGAAATGTTTTAGTTCTGGGTTAAGCACCTGTGCTCCAAAACCAGTCATTTTACATTAGGAAGGTTTGTGGTCTACACTCTTGGGGCAGGGGAGTATGGCCTACATCCATATATGCTGGGAATTTATGGTGTATTGCTAAACTATTTAAACTGCCTTCTGCTTTTGTGACTGTGATTTTATGTACTTTGAATTTCTAGTATTTCTGCATGTTATAGCAGAGACTAGATTCAGACTGCCTGAATCTAGACTGTTTGATATCACTTGAGCACTAAAACCATCTATTCAGTGAGATACTGAAATATCTGAGGCATCTGTTGCTTCCAACTAACTATAAGTGCCTGTTTTTGTTCTAATGTTGCACTTTTAATTTGTATATGAATTCCACTGTCTGCTGGAATTGTCTGAACTATTTTTGATCACATTTTATTGTGCACTGTACTAGTTCAGCTATAACACTGCCCAATTCCAAGTTTGCTATTTCTAGGTCTGGTTTGTAAAGTCTGAGCATCAACTTCAAGCTACCTTTGTCGGTGAAGGCCCTTCTGCACCCTTGTGTGAGGAGAGTGCTGTCTGGGTCCCAGCTAATCAAGGGTGATTGGACTAGAGCTCAGAGATAGCATTATTATTGGCTAGTTTGAGTTAAAAAGGGTTGTTTTTTGTTTTATTTAAGCCCTATGTTTACAGTTGTTTATGTGTAGCACTCCAAAATGCATTGCTGAGTAGTGGTGTTTACCATTAGTGGTTATAGACGCAAACATTTTATTTGTTAAATTTTTCCTTAGCACTTTGCTTGTGGTCCTCCAGAGGCTTCCTGAGGTCCTGCTCCACTGTCAGGTAGAACACTACACCTAGCCTCAGAGTTACCAACACACCTCTTACCCATTGGCCACTCCTAAGTGTGACCTCTTTTCCTTATCATATAAATTTACTTATCACTATGGATGGAAAACTTCACAAAGTTTCTCCAGCCAGTTGACCAACATGGGTATCCTAAGGCAGTGTAGCAACTGTCTCATATTCACCGACAACCCTTTACTCCTAGTCCACACAAACACAATGTGTGAGAGATGCAACTATATTAAGAACCTTGAATCCATGCTCTCTCACACACCAGTCGGTACATATGACAGTAAGCGGGTTGCCAGCATGATCATCTCACCTCCTACTCCACCCAAACCCACATCACACATACCTACATATGCAGAGGTCCTCACCAGAAGCATACCTAAACACTAGAGACCTTCTAAACAAAAAATCAAGCACGCTACACATAATGTTTTCTCTGCAAGAACACATTACACATATTAGCTCACGCACCAGTGTCTCACCAGTCAAACCCTTAAGGCAAAACACAAAACCAAACATATTAGTCATAGGTGATTCCATTGTGAGACACACTAATGTCTCTCTCACCAGGCTGGATAAGGAAAAGGACATGGTAAGCTCTCTGTCAAGTGCCAGGATACAACACATCACACATGCACTCAAGTCTCTCAACAATAGGTACTGTTATGACTCCACCATAGTCCATGTTGCTGTAAATGACTTGAGATGTACCTCTCTAGACTATATGAAGAGAGACATGACTGAGCTCTTGGACTATGTGTCTCAGGCAGGTATGTCCCTAGCTTTAAGTAGCACTTTACCTTTACCTAGGATGATGCCTTAATACAAACAGAAAATGATTGATTTCAATAACTAGCTTAGCTTCTGGTGGCTTTCTAAGGGGATCCACTATCTGTCACCTGGGATGACATGATCAACAAACCTCAATGCTTTGCCAGAGATAGTCTTCATCTGTCACCCCTGGGATTTTTGGCTACTGACTAAGGCTCTTGCTACCCCCATAGTGCCTTTTTAAAACAGTATCTCAAGAACAAAATTCCCAATGTAAAAACTCCATCTAAAAAGAACCTCAAGGTTATGCTGCTAAATGTCAGGAGTCACAACACAAAACTGCACTCACTGGAAGCTGTCCTAACCTTGGAAGATGCAGACATTTATGCAGTCATGAAGACCTGGTTCAAGGCTGTGGAGAGCACCCCAGCCATACTAGGTTACACCTCCTTCCACACATTCAAATCTCAAACTGAAGGTATGAAAACTAAAGAAGGCAGTGTACAATATTCATTATAGATACATATACCTCCAGATTGGTTAAACAGTATGACTCCATGGAGACACTTCAGGTGCAATTAACTGTTGGTAGGACACCTATTCAAGTCACTGCCAGCTACAGGACCCCCTCCATGAATCAGGACACCCACTCTGCCTATTTGGATCTACTTGAGTCTATCAGGATACATCCAAGCACCATGGTTTTGAGCAACTTTAACTACCCATCCACTGATGCTGAAACTCACTTGTCCAAAGGTTCCTCAACTTCATTAACTGCAATGCCCTGGACCAGCTGGTTGACACCCCTACAAGGGGTGCCAACATCCTGGATCTGGTGCTCACCAATATGGGGGAGTACTGTAGCACCCCCACTCTGACATCCTCCCTGATGAGATCTGACCAAAAAGCTGTCTCATTTGAAGTAACGATCACACCTAAACCCCCCCCCCCAGTAGCAACTAAACTAAAAAATTCTCCAGAATAGATTATAACCTTTTACAGGATGGTATAAATAGCTTCACAGCACCTCCTCCCTGAAATGGAACTGGCAACTTTGCTGAGCTCTACACCAATGCTATATACAAAAACATATATAACTGCATTGACACAGTCATACCTCATAGGACCAAAACAGGCTCCTCAAGGAAAAGCAAACTTGCCTGGTGGACAGCTGCAATTAACAAGCTTTACAATAAGAGGAAGAAATTGCTGTCTATGAGTAAGAGGGAGCAAGCCAACTCAAACTGGAAACACTCCTTCCTCAGCTTAAACAAGCAAATAAGACTTCTTGTGAAGTCCTCCAAAGCAAACTATGAGTCCAAATTAGCTTCCTCAACAAAGGACAACCACAAGGCATTCTATAGTTACATTCATAAGCTAAAAGGAAAGGCCCAGATTTGTGCAGAACTGGTAGTTAATGATACCACATATACTGAGCTTGTGGACATAGCTAACCTGTTGGCCAACAGGTTATGTGAAAACTTCACTCTCCTGTCCCTACAGCATGAACCCCACGACATCCCTACCATATGTCCCTTACCTTGTATCTCTAAAGAGAAGGTCATAAATGCCTTCTCTAAGGCAAAAAACACAGCATCTATGGGACCTGATAACATCCCAGGCTGCATCCTACATGGGCTCCAGCAAGAATTAGCAACACCATTGGATACTCTTTTCAATCATAGTCTAAGTACCGACTTTGTACCAGCTGAAAGGAAAACAGCCACCATTATTCCCTTGCAGAAAGGTGGTGGTTCCACTGACCCTGGGAACTACAGACTTATTAACCTGACTAGCCTTATCTGCAAGACCATGGAGTGAATCATCATGGACCTTATCAACAAATATATATGTAATCTCCAAACACTTGATCATCAACAAAGATATAGGTAATCTCAAAACACTTGACCCTACTCAGTTTGGATTTGTCAAAGGGAGATCATGGTTGTTAAACCTGGTTTACTTCTTGCAGACAGTCACCAAGGCCCTGGATGAGGGAAAATCTATGCATACAGCCTACCTGGACTTAGCTAAGACATTTGACACAATCCCACACTGAGCCATCATTGAAAAACCTCACCCAGCTAGGCATCAACCCTTATATCATTCGATGAGTTGCTAACTGGCTCACCTCCAACAGCAGACCTGTAACCAGTGGTGTTCCACAGAGATCAGTCCTAGGACTTCTACTCGTTCCCTACTCTCACTACATATCACAATGTCATCTGCATACATCATAGTCCACAGGGACTCCTGTCTGATCTCGTCTGTCAACCTGTCCATCATCACTGCAAATAAGAAAGGGTTCAGAGCTGATCCTTGATGTAATCCCACCTCTACCTTAAATGCCTCTTTCACTCCCACTGCAAATCTCACAGCTGTCACACTACCCTTGTACATACCCTGTACCACTCTTAAATACTTCTCTGCCACTCCCGACTTCCTCATAAAATACCACAACTCCTGTTCAGTCAAATTAATAATAAGTACATAAATAGTTTATCAAGGTTCATTATTGTTTCACATGTAACCATTGGTAAGGTCAAAATAACTTCACATAACACAGTAAAGCAGAGTAAAATTATTTTATTTATTGGAAAGAACACATGTACGTGGGAGACTAAGCTATCAAGTTCATGATTCCTCATATACAAGAAACTTCATCCTTTTATATTGTAAATGCTTCTAGTCAGAATGTTTTGTATCTATTAAACTATAGCCACTGACCAATTAAAACAATCACCTCTGTATTATCCTGCTTACTACGAATCTGCAAGTCCCTTATCTGTGTCTTTCCTTATTAGGAACAAGTTCTGATCTTCCACACTGGAATCTTCTACACTGGCAATATTCATGTTAGCAATATCCACATTGGCAGTTAAAGAAAACTGAAGACAAGCCAGGCATGTCAGAATCCAAGACAGATTCCAATAAAGGGAAAACAGTATGTAGACACCAAAGCATTTTACCATCTTCTACTTTTCCCATCACAATCCCCCATTTGATGCAGTGAGACATCACTTACATCATATATTTTCTAATGAGTAGGCAAGAGCAACAGTTTTTCAGATGGACAGACACTATTTCACATGCAACCAGACATTCATCACATGCACTTCCTTGTCCTTAATATGCAAAATGCTTATGCAGACACTTAGCAGAAATGATTTTGTGAGCAATAAACACATGCATATGCTTAGATGGAATAAAAAGACAGTTTGAATATTTTTCATTTTCAATGCCATTTCCAAACAAATGATCCTATATCTATCCAAAATTTCTCAATACATTTTTCTATCTTTTTCTTCATTATGAGTGTATTCAGTTGTGGTCAGTTGCAAAGTTTCAACTCTATTTTTAATGGCAAATTTTGTAATTTGATTCTTTTTCTAGATTCAAGATGCTCTATGATTAATATTTTGCACATGAATAAAATGATACTTAAAAAGAATAATAGCTATTGCAGCCAATATAAAGAATTTCAAAATACTTTTTTTCCCAGCCAGCAAACATGTTAGTTAACCATGCCCACTGAGAACTGTCAGCCTGTTTTTCATGAGATAGCTCTGCAACATTCTATATAATTTCTAGGTGACTGCAAATGGCATTTTTGTTATCAGGGATAAACAAGCAGCACTCTATTTTGATGAGTGCACACTTACCACCTTTAGAAGCAATGGTGAAATCAAATACCATTGTATTCTGCAGCACCGTATTGTAAATGGCAGTATTTTTAATTGTAATCTGATGTATTGATTCAGAAGTAATATTGCTTAATATTTATAATAGATAGGACATTGTTTCTTCTCCAAAACTGACTTTACTTCCTCATAAGTGGGCAGGTTCCCATTCCTGAAATAACACCATTACCCAGTTCCATGTATTCTGGTCCTTTAAATGCAGTCTTTTCTATAGCATGATGGTAAACCCAGGAAACATATATTTTCCTGACTGGATTTTTAATGCCCTTTGTCTCCCTTTCTCAGTGGACATTTGCAAATTGTCCCTCTAGGTAATGTCTCCGTATGTTGAACAGCTAGAATTACATGGCCTATATAACAACATCTCAACCAGTCCAGTGGTAAGCAGGAGTAACCTTATTCTCCATATATATTTTGGTGAACATTGTGAATTTTCCCACTTTGTAAAGTCTCTGTGTGTCAAACAGCTGGAGTAATGTGACCTATATAACAACATGCTAACCATTTGTAACCAGGGTAAGCTTGATCTCTGCAGAAAACTCATGTAATAATGCCTTAATCAACCCTGCAGGCCAATAATATATGAGTAAAATTGCAATTGCTCCATCGGATGTCTCATTTTTACTGTAACAGGTATGTCCTTTCAGTGCCACTGATAACTGAAGTGAAACCAGTCTAAAGGGGGTAATGTTATAGAAAAAAATATGTTTTGTTTTCCGATTTCTAGTTTAAAAAGATAGTATGAAATGCTCCAATTTCTGCTTCAGTACTAGTATTGGAAACAAAGGAATACTCTCATCATATGTAGCTGGCATATTTGCACACATCCAAATGTTGCTGACGTATTATTTTCACATAAGTATACAATGCAGCAGAGAAAGTATTAAACTTAGGATGCCAGTCTGTTGTTCTCTGTTCATTTTTAACCAAATGTCTATTTCTGATTTTAGTCAAATGCTTATATCTGGTAAAAAAAAAAATAGTTCAGTACTTATTGCCCCATTGCTTCTGGTGAAAGAAGAAAATGCAGTAAAATGATGAAGACCAAAATAGTAGTCCAAATAATAAGTCCATACAAGTACTGAGCAGAGTATTGGAGGGAGTTCTCAATGATTTGCAAACATGGATAATAAACTTTCTTTTTGCAGTCTTTTTGGTATTGATTCCCAAATGATCTTCATCCTGAAGTTTGAACTGGTTGCATTTTCATTAGGGATATTTGGTCACTTGAATCATTGCTCAAATTTTGGGGTGATTTCCACTCATTGTCCATAGTAGATATTTATCATTTGTTGACTGGGTTAGTCCCATTAGGCTAGTAGCTAGTAGCATCTGAAGGATGGATAGAACTTAATATTGTAGCCAGGTTAGGCACTACAAGAAAAGTTAGCATCTCTATAGCATTTAGTGCTCTTAAATCTTGTACATATCTGCAGGTGTTCTTGCTTGGTTTCTTAACTAGCAAAATAGGTGCATTGCAAGGACTACTAGTCAGGAAAATTATTTCTTTTGTTAAAGTAATGCAGAAATGATAGATTCAGTTCCTTTCTCTACCTCAGTTGATAAGTGACGCAGAAGTACCATAGGTAGGAAATCATAAGATTTTAAAATAACTTTAATAGCTTCTGCATCTTTTATGAGTCCTACCTTGCTATCATGGGTAGTCCAAAGATGCGGAGGAATGATTTTGAGTCCCTCCAAATCAGCCGTATTAGAGGTCTGTTCTGATCTAAGCACTGCAAAATGTGTGTCCTCCTCTGTACAGATATCAGCTGCATGCAAACCCAAAGAAGAAGGTTCATTTGGAATATCTAGGAAAATTCCATATGGAACACAACATCTAGTACATCATAATTTATACAGTAAATCTCTACCTAAAAGATTGAATACAGTAGTATTTGCTACAATAAAAGCATGTTGATCTTTTAATAGACCTATTTGAATGGGAATAAGTTTTGTCTTTGGATGGTCCAAACAAACCCCAGAGAACCCTACACACTAAACTGATTTCATGGAGAGTGAGAGATGTTCTGCATTTGATGATGGGATCATAGTTTGAGTCACTCCTGTGTTAACAAGTAAAGAAAGAGTAGAATTACAGACTGTAATATTAACAAAAATACATTTTTGGTGTACTTGTGCCACAGGTGATAGCCATGGCTCCTGCTCATGGCTGTCCTAATGATATTCCTACTATTTTTGGTGGCTACCAAGTGGTACACCAAGTGGGAGGGTGTATTTTTGCTAGTTGTTGTGTTTGGAGATTTGGTGGAGTGGTAGGCTGAAAAGATGGGTCTGTTTGCTGAAGGAAAACACACTCCTTACAACTATGTCCACTTTGACCATATTAAAGCATGGACTAATACATGGCTGACCTTACTGGGTCTGCGACGAAGTAGCTGAACAGACAAGAGCTAATGGTGGCAGTGTCTTGATATACATCATTAACAAGCATACTTCTAGGTTGATCAGACAGGATGATACACTGGAATTCCTCTACATGCAGATCACCATTGACAAAATCCTGTACCATATCCTAACCAGCTATAGGTTGTCTCCCATGTCCTAAGGCATTCACAATGCATACTTGAATCTACTGGAGACACTTACCATCCAACTTCACACCCTACAGATGGGAAACTTTTAATTACCCCTCTATAGGCTGGGAATTCTACATGGCATCAAATCTTCAGGTACAGGGATTCCTGGAATTTGTAAATGCAAACAACCTTGACCAAATAATGAATACTCCCACTAATACCTCCAACATACTGGACCTCATACTCACCAATATTGGAGAAGGCTGCACCCCTCCATGCCTTGTCCTTCTTGGTAAGGTCCAACCACAAAGTTGTCTCCTTCAATATCAAAATAATATTGTAACTCCAGTAAAACTAGTAACAGTTAGGAACTATTCTAAGGCAAACTACCTTTTATTTAGCAATGGTTTATCAAAATTGAGTGCCTCTGCAAACCCTGAGAACACAGCAGTGCACAATGAATTGCTATCAAAACCTCTGCACAGCCATGTCAATGGCTACATAAAGGCTGCTGTACCTACCAGAAGTAAGACCAGAACTAGCCTCAGAAACAAACAGCCCTGGTGGCATCCAAAATTAAACAGGATTTAAAACAAAATGGAAAACAATTATGGCAAAAATCAGGAAGGATAATTCCCATAAAGATAAAAACTCTCTCATCAAACTAAATAGGCAAGTAAGAGGGCTAATTAGGTCAAACAAAGCCAGCTTTGAGGTTAAGATAGCCTCCTAGGCAAAATATAACCATAAGGCCTTCCTCAGCTGTGTCAGAAACCTCAATGGTAACACAATGCAGTTTGCTGAACTGGTGGTTAATGGTGCCACATTCACTGAGGGTAGTGATATAATGAACCTGTTAGTGAACAAATTCAATTCTAACTTGACCCACCTCCCACCCTTAGCAGAAATACCCTCAAACATAACCCCAAATATAACTAGAATGCATGTCCTGGATGCACACGCTAAAGCCAAGAACTCAGCCTCAGTGGGCCCTGATAACATCCTGGGATGTCTCCTGAATAGTCACCAGAATGCCTGGAGTCACTATTTAACTATAGTCTTAAAGTTGGTGTTGTGCAATGAGAATGGAGGACTACAATGTTCATCAATCTTCATAATGGAGGATCTTCAACAGATCTTGGAAAGTATAGACCCATTAGTCTGACTAGTCTTATTTGCAAAGCCATAGCAATAATTATCATGGAAAGTATCAACAAGGATGTAGAGAGACAACCAGACACCAGATCCATCCCAGTTTGTCTTTCTCAGAGGAAGGTCATGCCTACTGAATATGGTGGACTTCTTTGAAAAGGTCACTAAAGCAATGGGTGAGGGAGAAAGTGGTGCATACTGTCTGCCTAGACCTGGCTAAAACATTTAATACAATATTCTATTCTGGCATTGTTACCAAACTTACATAACTAGGCATAAACCCCTTTATTACATGTTAATAGTTAGCTGGATCATGGCTAGGATGCTGGAGGTTAGAATCGATGAAACCACCTTCACAAAGAGGTAATTCACCAGTGGAGAGCCTCAGGGCTCTGTACTGACCCACTCCTCTTTGATGTCTACTTCTCAGAGGTCAAAGCCAATGTCAAAGGCCTCTGGCTAAGCAAGTTCGCAGATGATTGCAAACTGGGAGCAGTCATTAAATCCCCCAAGAAGAGAACACCCTTCAGGAAGGTCTAACACAGACAAATATTGGGTGCCAAAGCCATGGCTTAAAACATAATGCCAAGAAATACATTACAGTATCTTTGGGGAAGTTAGCCACCCTGAGTAACTACATCATCAATACAACACCCCTAAAAGTTGATTCAATAGGCAGGGATCTGAACTTATGTAGATGGTAACCTAGCTTTCTACCAACATGTGTCCGAGGTAGTAAGAACATTCTTCTATATTACTCACTTATAAGTAAGGGCATGGCATCTAGATCCAGAAATATCATCTTATCACTGTACTCAGTCCTCATCAGGCCCATCATAAGGTATAATGCCCTCTTCAGTATGTACCTGACCAGACACTTGCAGCAACTGGAACTCCCACAAAGGTTCCTTACAAAAAGAAAACAGGAAATAAAAACAAAGTCCTACGCTAATTACCTGTCATACAACACATCTCTGGATCCTGTTTTGATGAATTTATGCATATCTGCAAAACAAACAGCATCAGAACTACTATATAAAAAGTCCTAAATTTTACTTGTGACACGAATACAACATGTTGGAGAAACAGATATATTTCTCAGAGAATTCCCATTCTCTGGAAAAGGCTTCCAACCCATCCATGTGAAGCAGAGTTCCTCCCTAACCTTATTTAAGCATGACTTGGATCAATGGATTGATGACTGGAAATTCATCAATGGTCTTTTGCCTATGTCTGTGATGTACAGAGGCAGTCAGTAAATCACCCCCAAATAAATCAGATTTGTAGGTCATATTTGAGTTGCATGGTTAGGCTTATAATAGCCCCAGTAGTTGTTTGTCTAGTGAATACCTATGAAGAACGTCTGAACCTATAAATAAGGATAAATGTGAATCGCCTGTAATATGTAGTAGGCTGTCTCTGGAACTAGACACTTTGTGAACACCCTTGGAGCAAAGGGTAATACAGATAAATGGAAGACTAAATTGTGTGGCAATATAAATGCGATATTAGGCATCTTTTAAATCTATTATTACTAAAAATACTGAAAGGAGGGATGAGAAGTAACAATGCTTACAGAGACTACATTTTGAACTTTGGAACTTTCCCAACTGGCTGAGAACTGGTCTCGAGGAGGATTCTATCACTGACATCAGAAGAAAATATTTAACAGTCTGGAGAAACTGGTTCTATTACTCCCACAAAAAGCATAAGCTGGGTAACTGAAGTGACCAGGGAAGTAAGGCTAGAAGGATAGAGAATCCCTAAGAAGGAGATACAGACTCCAGCTGGCATTTGTAACCCTCCGTAATTACTTACAGAACCCATTTGTTACCACAGCAGAAAAAAGAAACATATTCTGGGAAAAATTATGGTATTGCTAGGGAGAGGGGAATACTGCAAAAATCAAGTGAATAACTGGATTGTTCTTTTTTGTTGTTTGGAAGGCGAACTCATTTTCATTAGTACCTTCCTGCCACCATTCTTTAAATACTTGTAACAAGCTTGCCATTTATAAGAGACCCTGAGGTAGAAAAAAGAGGGAGAAGAGGCACTTAATAGATCTCAGAAATCTCATATAGCAATAACCCATGCCTGGGTGTGGGTAATGCTGGATTTTATTGCTATTATACCATGACATTATTTAATAAAAGAAACTATTACTTTTCTTAAATAATGGCATAGTATAATGCCTGTTTACTGCCCTTCCGCAGATGTTTGGCATCCGCGGCAGTTCTGATGTACTGCGCGCCTGCGCAGTACATCTGAGCTGTGTGCAAAAGCAACGGAGAAAGCAAGATCTCTGTTGCTTTTTTATTTTGCTATGTTAAATGGGTTTAACATAGCGAGACAGTTTTAAAATAAGCATTGGAGATGTACGTTGCTTATTTTAAAACTGTCTCGCTATGTTAAACCCATTTAACATAGCGAACAGTAAAAAGCAACGGAGATCTTGCTTTCTCCGTTGCTTTTTTTTTAAAACCTGTCTTGCTATGTTAAATGGGTTTAGCATAGCGAGACAGCTTTAAAATAAGCAACGGAGATCTCCGTTGCTTATTTTAAAGCTGTCTCGCCATGTTAAACCCATTTAACATAGCGAGACAGTGTTTTAAAAGTAGAGTTATACTAATGGAAAAAAGTCCGGGCGACCGGACCTTTTTCCATTAGTATAACTCGATTTACAATGTGCACGCTGGCCAATCAGCGTGCACGTTTTGGGGGGGGCATGGTATAATAAATAAGTTTTCCACTTTTGTCAAATAATTTGAGCTCCTAAATAAAAGCAGGACCAAAGAAAAATGTCTTAACCCAAGTAAAGTTTAAAATGCCAGCTTTATCATTCTCAGAAAACTTTGTACACACCCCTGCAAACCTCATAACAGAAGATGAAGCTGATGCACTGAGCTTATTATCAGCACAATCAAAGAACACACTAAAGCATGCTTGGTTACCTAGAAAAAAGAATCAATTAAAGAATTCAAACAGGATTTTAAAGAAGAAAAATAGCACTAATATTCCTCATTTTCTCAAAAGATGACAACAAAAATTAGGATGCAAGTTTGGTAGTGAAGAAATCTAAAAGCTAAATAGCAAAATTATAAATTACTTTCCCATAACTGTCAAATTATTTCCCTGTTTAAAACAAATAATTATCATAACATAATTTTCACAGAAATTGATGCAGTTAAACAATATCAGTGATGTTAACAATAGAAGATAAATGCCTGTTAGATAAGGCAGCCCCAAGATGGCCCCACAAAAAAGCACAACACTTTGCTAAAAATAACTGTAAGTTTTCTCAGAAAGAAAACCTATATATTGTGGAATGTTATCCCCAATTTATCATTCCAGCAAAGGAAGACTGTTACTCATCTGTCAATCCTCTGAAGTCTGCAAGAGGAGCACTCTGTCAGGCAGCACAAATATACTGAAGATTTTGGCTTCCAGACTACTGGATTTCTCCCTTGGGATCATGTGCACCAGCAATCTGGTGCATTTGAATGTTGCCCAAGGCTTTGGATGGCTGGCCAGCTGTTATATCCTTAGCAAGATATAATCGATAAAAGTAAGGCTATTGTCACAGTGATTTAATGATTGCACATTGATAAATTCAAGCATGCTCAGCTTGAAATTTTCCCCAACCACTCTTCTTTTTAATTTTTTTCCACTAATTAAATGTTTGGAATTGCCATGACTGCAGCTGATATTGTTCCTATGTTCTGGAAAGTTAAACTGATGGCAGCTGGACTTCTGGTATGGCACCATGGTGAAGGCAATAAGATCCACAAAGCTCTGCACTGTTTGACAGGAAATTGGGTGCTGGCTTAGCATAATGCTTAAGGGCTTTACCTTACAGATTTAAAGTGAGGGTGGGAGTATTACAGGAATTTTGGAAACCTTGGAGGAATCTAAAAATTGGTGAAGTTAATGTCTAAGTGGACTATGATTTTTCTTATGAAATTAGGTAGGAGAGAAGTGTGTTTATCCCAGCCATGAAAGTGTGAAAAGACCAAAGACATCATTTCAGGCCGAGCTATCAAGCATATTTCAGGATTTATATGCAGAGGGAGGTGAAAGAACCTTTAGACTTTCTTAAACAACTAGTGAATCAAAGAGTTGAGAGCATGGTGGCATTGTAGAGAACAGCAGGTGGTAGGAAAAGAAGGGGATGAAAACGCCCAGAGGAAAGAATCAGCGTACTTCCCAAAAAAGCAAAGGCTGAGGCAGAAGGTCAAATAATAAAACAAGCCTGAAAGTAGAAGAAGTGGCAAATGAAGGAAACGGGCATGAGTTATGAATTGTGGGGGAGACCAACTAGCGCAACATCAACTGACTGCAAAATAAGATGGCTGGAAAGAATACAGACAATAATATAAAATAACAATCTATTAAATTGCGAGTAATTTAAATGTGTACGCATACATGAAATGGGTCAAAGTACTCAGAACATGGAATGTAAAGAAAGGATGCATGATAAATGTAAGGTGGAAATCATAACTACTGCCTGAAAGGTACATGGACAATTGCAGTACAGTAATACCTTTCTTGTTATCAAAAATAAACAGCAAAACATTCACACAGTAAACAAGTAGCAGATAGAGGAGGGGGAGGAAGGGTAGGGACAGTCTGTTATTTACATAGTATCATAGGTAGGAACATAAGTGATAAGCCACAGAGGTGGAGGGCAGATTGGAGCTGGTGGGGTGACAATCAGAAGGACCTAGGAAGGGAAGAAAAATGTTAAATGATGTGAGAATGCTGACATGCTTGTGACTTAGTAATTGGCATAACCAAAGGGGTATAATGAAAATAGAAACATTGGACAGGCAAAAACATAAATATCTGGGAAGGGCAGACAAAATATTAAGTGAAATGAGTTAGACAGAGAATTACTGCAGGAGCACAAGAGAGAGAGGGCATTGATCAGAAAGACAGGAGAGAAGGACAAGTAAAGTAAGTACACGATAGTAAGAAGTGAGTATTATAAGTTGAATAAGAAATGGAAGCTGAATGATAGAGCCAATTCAGGGAAAGTGGAGGACCCTAAAAATGAAAGTGCAGTCATACTTATTGTGATGACCCACCACTGGAGCAGTAAGGATGAAACACACTATTTCCAGATGCAGCTCTCTGCATCAAGTGCAATTTCCCTTAAGAACACACAGAGACCACAGTCAGTCTGGGGCTGGTTTCTTCCTATTTCTCCAGATCTCCAATAAGATTCCCCAATGGCCCAGCTATAGAGTTGAGATCTCAGCTGAGTGGCCAAGCCAAGACCTCCAATACCCTCTCTGTCCAGCCAGTGCTTTGTGTCCCTGACAAAGTATGCACATACACACACACACACACACACACACATACACACACACACACACACTTGGGAAAGGCTGGCACAGGTTTACTAGCTATGCCCCTTTCTGCCCAGACTATAAGGTAGTTATCACTGCCACCAGCCAAATCCTTATCAGCTGCTTTAAGACCCTTAACAAAGGGTGTCCAGTCTTACTGTGTAATATTAATACTAATACAAATGGTAGCTTGACCAAGAGCAAGGCTGTTAGGAGTGGGCCACACACTGTCACCAAATAAACATGCAAGTACTCTCAAAACTTAAATACCTCTACACAGATCAGCCACAATGAAAGGTTTAAATATATTTAATGATAAATAATTAAATAAAAGACCAAGAAAATGCACAGTATATATTTACAGTTACATCAGAGTTCAAAACCACAGGAAATATTTAAAAGAACATTGCAGGACAGTCTCAAATAAATAAAGAAAAGTATCTAAACTAAGCTTTACTATATTCCTGACTATATAAGAGAATTACTATACCCTAAGAACTTACTATTATAGAGCAACGCTGATGTTGTGGTGAATGGTTCTTATCAGCTCCAAGACCGAATACAGAATGCTCTGTCTCACTAAGATTTCTCAAATTTATATCTCAAATATTATTGCTGGGATAGCTTGGAGAATGGCACCATTTCTTGTCAACTCTATCCCAATTGAAAGCCCTACTGCTGGAAGCTGGCACTATTTAACATCTACCTGTGAAAATACATAGACCTCAGATATTTGGCAGATGCTGGAAGTCATAAACATGATTACATTCTTCCACATTTCAAGATTAGTAATTATTTCACCCTAAAGACAATAGAGAAAGCTCCCTAGTACAGACATTATGTCTAGCTGCATTGAAAATTGAAATATACCATCTTTTATTGCGTAGACATAAAGTAATTTAATTTCAGGTATTTTTCTGAAGTTAACATCCTGTATTCCAGTTTCCACTGTTAATATATATATATTTAAACAGTTACAATTGTGCATGTACATTTCTGTTCTTTTTCAGTAGAGCACACTGTGCTTACATTTTAAGCACAAGCACTTTATAAAATACCATTTTAACACAGGTTTGTACAGACCAGTTTGATATACACATGGCAAACAGTTGTAATACAGTTGTAACACAAGCATCTTATATAAATCATGTTGATATTCACAAATGACATATAATTATTTGCAAATTTCCAGATAGCTGAGCTGGCAGTATCTCCCTTTGTCCCCCCCCCCCCACAAAGACTCAAGCCAGTTTTTCAAGTGGCCCTTAAGAAACATTGCTTGTGAGGGATGAGCCTATCTTGGAATACATTACCAAATTTGCTGTCTTGAGATCCCAGCTGCTTTTGCATTGCTTACCCATTTACAGTATTGCACTGCTAAATCATATGCCTGCAACCCTAGGCTCCACCATAGAAATTTGGGATTTTGCTGGCTGGCTCCCTATAGGTGTAGATCCCCCTCAGACTCCTCCTGCCTTCAACTGCAAATACCTAGCACCAGGGCCTCCCTATCATGGTAAGGTTTCATCATGTGAACATGGTACAGTTTGTGCCCCTGCCTTCTGTCTAGCAGTTCTGCCATGCAGTTAAGATCACTGACCGTCCTTACCACTTTGAAAGGTCCCTCCCAAGCTGCCTGCAGTTTGTTGTGTCTGACAGGAATAAGAATCATAACCTGCTGCCCCACAAAATACTGTCTAGCGTGAGCATTCCTGTCATACCAATTCTTTTTCTGCTGTTGGGCTTTTGCCAGGTTCTTCTGGGCCAAGTCCATGAGATCCCAGAGCCTTGTCCTGATGTTTAGGACATATGCCACAACAGAATCCTTGTGAGATTCATACTCACCCTCCCTCTCATCATGAATCAAATCTAGAGGTCCCCTCACCATATGCCCATCCATCAACTGAAAAGGTGGGAAACCTGTGGATTCCTGGGTCACCTCTCTGTAAGCAAACAACAGCTAGGGCAAATATTTTTCCCACTCCCTCTTGAATTGGTCTGCAAATGCCTGTAGCATGGTCTTTATTGTAAAGTTTAACTTCCCTATCAGACCATTAGTGTGGGGATGATAGGGAGTGGTCTTTAGGTGCTTCATCCCATAGCACACCCACAGATGAGGCAGGAGGTCTGACATGAAATTGGCACCTCTGTCAGTCAGTATTTCGTTTGGGAAAACCTACCCTGCTGAAATTCTCTAACAAACCATTTGCCACCTGTTCTGCCTCAATGGAGGACAGGGCCACCACCTCAGGGTATCTGGTAGCATAATCTTCTACCACTAGGATATACTTATTTCCTGTGGAACTTGGGGTACTTAGAGGCCTCACAATATCCATAGCTATCCTCTGAAATGGCTCCTCAATCACAGACAAAGGCACCAAAGGAGCTTTGACATTGTCCCCTGTCTTGGCTACCTTTTACCACTGATCACAGGTCCTATAGCACCCTGTTACATCCCTGGAAATCCCAGGCCAATAAAAGTTCTGCATAACACGTCTCTTGGTATGCTTTGTGCCCATATGACCTGCAAGCAGAATATCATGGGCTATGGGTACAAGTGCCAGACGGTAGGCTCTGGGCACTACCAACTGCTGTATTCTCTTACCCTCTAGCTCTCCCTCAGGGATCTACTCTCTATATACAGTAACCCTTTGTCCCAGTATACATTCCCCCTTTCCTTAAGAATCAGGTGCCTCTCTAGCTACCTCCCTCAGGCCTTATAATGTAGGGTCCGAGAGCTGAGCCTGTCTCAACTCTCTCTTTGTAACACTTCCAGCTGTCCTTCCATAGGAAGTCTGGTATCCTCTGACAGCAGTGCCTCACTGTCAACGTGGGTGCTACTACTCACCTCTGCACTTGCAGTCACTCTGTCCAAGGGAACATCAGTACCCACAAACAGCTGTGGCTCACCTTCAGTGTCACTGTTACATGTTAGCTCTCTCACTGAAATAACCACCTCACCAGTCCTGGTTTCAAGTGTGTGGTCTGTCTGGCTCTTGTCTAGACTACCAGACCCACATGCTTGTCTCCAAGCCTGACTGTGTGTAAATGCATGCACACAAGGTACTGCATTATCAAAATCATTTCCTGTCAGGACATCTGCAGGGATATCTTCAAACACACCTACTTGCTTGTTTCCTTTTCCATCCTCCCAGTCAATTTGAGCCCTAACCAAAGGTATTTGGAATGGGGGTCCTCCTAAAGCTCTGACTGGAGTAGACTGCCCATACAAGTAGTGCTCCTCTTTAAGCATTGCAGGCATCACAATGGTTATGTCAGAGGCTGTGTCCCTCTTCAGTGGCCTGTTTCCCAGAAGTTTCCTTAGTTTTACTAAGATAGGATATAGCCTTTTGTGGTAGTTTGTTATACTTGTTGTCTAAAGACAACTTATTACTGGCATTATGTCATTCCTAATTGCTGGCTCCCCTACCTTTTGTTCCCCATCTTGCCTCTTTGAATATCTGTATGGCAGATGACCCCACTGGTTATATTTAAAACATTTAAACCTTGATCTTGGCCATGTACCTGAACTAGTGGCTTCACCTGTTACTGGCATGCTCTGTTATGGTGGTTTAGCTGCCCACCATGGGTTCCCTTAGATCCATGTGCAGCACTGGATATCCCTTTCCTGTGCAGTGATGCCCTGCTGGCTAGGTCTCCCTTTTTCCCCAACTCATCAGTGTTATTACATTCTCTATTTGTCAACCAGATTCTCATGTCCTCAGCAAAGTGCTAAGAGCTTGTTCCCTCACCAAAAGGTCTGTCAGCCTTTCAATAGTGGTGACCTGACACCCACTGACCCATCTATGAAAATAAGTACTTAGTTCAGCAACATAATCACACACACTTCCATCTGCCTTGTGTCTATGCTCATGATACTTTTTTCTGTAAGCTTCAGGTGTTAACATAAAACACTCTAATAAACAATTTTAACTGTATTATAATTTAATCAATCAGTATCAGACAATTTAGAAAGAGCGGTTGCAGCTTTACCATGGAGTAAGGGGGTCAGGAACCATACTCAGAGCCCTTGGTCAACATTATACTGTTTACATACCTTTTCAAACATGAACAAAACTATCAAAATTATCACCCTCTGTAAATTGTGGGAGAAATGTACTGACCTTTATTGCTTCTGGGGTTTGGTTACTCCCTTACCCATTACCTCCATGACTCTGGTGATGAGTCAGCATTCCCTTTCATGTTGCCTCTGCCTCTCATTTTCTTCAGCCGCCAAACATCACAGCCTTTCATTTTCTTCAGCCTAGAGACATCTCAGCCTCTCTGCAAATTCTAATGCCATCTGATTCTCTTTTTCCTCAGCCTCCAAATGCCGCAGTCTCTCTGCTGATTCTAGTTCAAACCGTTTGACCTCCAGTTCAAGTCTCTTTAACTCTAGATGGATTTTTAAGCCCTCTGAGGCAAAGTTGAACTGTCCATTTTCTGAGAGTTGTACATCCCCAAGACCAGTCTGGTTGACTTCCTGGTTGCTGGTCTGTGATGCAGCTGTGGTTAAGGCTGCAATCATTTCTACTTTAGTCAGGTTAGCATGCATCAGTCCTTTGGCTTGGCACATCTCAGCCAACTGGCTCCTTGTCAGCTTGCCTTACTCCACTGCTGGCATCCCTGCCTCCTCTCACTGATGAACTAAGCTAACACAAAATAAATAAGACTATTGTAACTCTGAATGTCTACCATGCAGCTGCTTGAGAGTAAAAACACCTTCTTTAGTGACTACTGTTTAGAGGCTACAGGAGTTCAATATTTATAGCACTGAATCCCAAAATGTAGATATACCACCGCTGCCTACCAATAATGTAACAACCCACCACTGGATGAGTAATCAGGGAGCCTCAATCCTCACCACTGGCATCAATGGGGGATGTATACTGGGAGGATGACAGGTACACACACAATATTTCTGGATGCAGCTCTGTGCATCAAGTGCAATTTTTCTTAAGAGCACACAGAGACCACAGTCAGTCTGGGGTCAGTTTCTCCCTCTTTCTCCAGATCCCCAATAAGACAATAAGCATAGCTATGAAGTTGAGATCTCAGCTGAGTGGCCAAGACCTCCAGCACCCTCTCTGTCCAGCCAGTGCTCTGTGTCCCTGACAAAGAAGCTGACATTGATTTACACACACACACACACACACACACACACACACACACACACACACACACACACACACACACACACACCTGGGAAAGTCTGGTGCAGGTTTACCAGCTATGCACCTTTCTGTATAGGCTATAAGCTAGTTATCACTGCCACCAGCCAGCTCCTTATCAGCTACTTTAAGGCCCTTAACAAAGGGTGTCTAATCTTACTGTGTAATATTAATATTAATACAAATTGTAATTAGGAGTGGCCCACACAATGTCACCAAATAAATATGCAAGTCCTCTCAAAACTTAAACAGCTCTACACAGATCAGCCACAATGAAAAATTTAAATATATTTAATAATAAATAATAAAAGAACAAGAAAATATTCAGTATATATTCACAGTGACACGGGTTCAGAACCATAACATTGCAGGACAGTCTCAAATAAATAAAGAAAAATATCTAAACTAAGCTTTACTATATTCCTGACTGTATCTAAGAGAATTACTACACCCTAAGAACTTATTATTATACAGCAAGGCTGATGTTGTGGTGAATGGTTCCTGTCAGGTCTAAGACCAAATACAGAATGCTCTGTCTCATTAAAACTTCTCAAATTTATATCACAAATATTATTGCTGAGATCGCATGCAGAATGACATAATTTCTTGTCATCTAACTCTATCCCAGGTGAAACCCCCACTGCTGGAAGCTAGCAGCATTTAGCATCTACTTGTGAAAATACATAGACTTCAGATATTTAGCAGATGCTGGAAGTCATAAAACAATTACATTCGTCCACATTTCAAGACTAGTAATTATTTAATCCTAAACACAATAGAGAAAGCTCCCTAGTACAGACATTGTGTTTAGCTGTACTGAAAATTAAAAAATACCATCTTTTATTGTATAGCCATTAAGTAATTTAATTTCAGCTATTTTTCTGAGGTTAAGCTTCTGTATTCTAGTTTTCATTGTTAAAATGTATACATTAGCGCATGTATATTTCTGTTCTTTTCCAGTAGGGCACACTGTGGTTACATTTTAAGCACAAGCACTTACAGTTTGATATACACATGGCATACAGTTCTAATACAGTTGTATCACAAGCATCTTATATAAATCATGTGATATTCACAAATGGCATATAATTATTTACAAAATTCCAGATAGCTGTGCTGGCAGCATCCCTTTGTCACACTTATGATGAGATTCATGATCAAAGCATGGACCATACCAAGTAAACAGAAGAAAACTATGTGAAAGACAGAATTGTAAATATATCTGTAGTTAAAGAGGAGCAGTTACTTAAAAAGAGGATCGAGAAACAACAGATCAAAAGGTATGTGTAAACTAATAAAGGAGACGGGAAATAAGGAAAAATATAAGACAATTGATAAAGAGGGAGAAAAGGGGAAGAGAATGACAAGGATAAAAGAAGAGAGAGAAAAAATCATGATTAAAATTGGCAGCTGTATTAAAGCCTGGAATGAAAATGAGGTGTGAAATAGGACAAAAAGACAGAGAGAGACAGAGAGACACAGAGAATACTAGTGCATTTGAGAAGAAAACAGGACAGACAAAGATATTAACAATGCAAGAGATATATCTTGGTAAGGAAGTACATAAACTACAGAAGACAGAGTATAATCAATTGGCTAGTTCATTTTGGGAAAATAAGAAGTAAATATTATTAAAGAAGTCATGTCCCACATTATTGACGAGAGAATAAGGGATAAAAAGGGAAGGTATGCATGGGTAAAAGGGAAGATAGAAGGAATCAAAGTTCCTTTGATAGCAGGATACATCCCACCAAAAACACAAATAAAGGAAATAAAGAGTATATTGACAGAGATTGTGAGATTTCAACAGGAATGTACAATATGCATAGAGATTGGAATACAACAGAAGAAAATAATCCAAAAATGGGGAAATTAACAAAGGAGAGGAAATTTCTCTCAGAGTTTTTTTACAGACATTTGGATAGAATGATGGAGTAGAGGCCAGCTCAAGAAGAATGAGTGGAAGTCAGTATATGCCATATTGAGCAAGACAAGGGAGTTAGAAAGACACTGGTATATACCAATAAATTTAATGGAAAGAAAAGAAAGATAAATGACCAGATTCAATAAAACTTACATGGTAGCAAACTGTTTTAGATTCAGTAAGCAGCTCTACATGATGTGTAGATCCACCAGAGCCATATTAACAAGGTAAAAATCATGGTATGCAAATTACAACATAAGCAGCTGAATTGTATGCTAATCAACCAACCCAAGATGCAGGAGCTGTTCAACAAGCTATAAAGCAACCATGTAGACTCAGTGCTAGTTTTCCCGGTAAATTCTAAAACCTATTAGAATATAGTCACGGAATGGAGTCTACACAGAAATAATGTTAGGGGCTGCTGTTGCTTTAATTCATGTGTATGTACAACAGGCTGAAGTCTATGACAAGACCATGGCCAAGAAAGAGAAGAGTTTTCAGATCCGGTTAACTTATCAGAATCTGCATGCAATGGAAATTGTGGAGTGATACAGGGAGGATAGAGACTTACTACAGGAACTCTGCAACCTCTGTAGTCCTCTACCCAGACCCAGGGCAAACCAAGGGGAACCCATCCCAGTGGAGACAAAGGTATGTGTAGCAATTAGAATTTTAGCTGCAGGTACCTTTCAGAGACCACCAAGGAACATGCTGGGGGTGTCACAGGCATTAGCATCCAGGATCCAACATGCTATTGACCACATATATTTTCCCTGTACTGCTGAGGATAGGGCCAGAAATATGAAGGAGTTCTACCCTGTAGTACATTACCTTGAAGTGGGTCCCATAGATTGCATACATGTAGAAATGAAGGCACCTCTCGGGGAACAGGGGAGGCTGTATATAAATAGAAAGGGCTTTCACTCGATTAACTGTCAAGACATGTGTAATGCCAAGGGAATTATCCTGAACATGTGCACTGGCCACCCAGGCAGTTACCAAGAAACACATATCTGGCACACCTCCTAACTGTATCAGATTTTCATTGGGGGGATATCCCACAGGATCATTCACTGGGAGATGCAGGTTATGCACTGGAACCATGGCTGAAGACACTCATCAGAAATGCACACACACACCTGCTGAAGAACTCCATAATGAGGCACATGCTCAAACCATAAATATCATAGAATGTGTGTTCGGGCTGCTGAAGTAGTGATTCCAGTGCATAGATAAACTGGGGGAGCCCTGCAGTACAAGCAACGTACATGTACTGAAATATCCATAGTATGTGCCATGCTACACAACATCATCCTGTGAAAGCGGCTTCAGCAGGATCAACAAGGGAAAGGGCCACACACATCCCACCACCAATGGCAAGATCACCACAGCCACAAGCAGGTGACCAGTCAGAGGGGAAACCAGCAGCTGCTGTGAGTGTAGGCAGATGTATTCATGCTCAGTATGCCTTTGCATTGGCTAAGAGACAACACATAGCACACTCACTCTCCACCTAAGGAACTAAAACCTTCCTTCTATGCACATACATATACTAACACTGTTGCCAGGCAACTCTCACAACCTTTACCTCACAGTGTATTGGCTGTGTACTGCTTGCATCAGACAGAGTCAGCCCTGAACTAAAACTGTTGCAATTGCTGGATTTACTAGGTAAGTATTGTACCTGGAATGTATTGTGTAGTAATATGAATGACTGCCATATCTCTGCATATTGTTACTTGGTAGTGTAAACAAGTAAAAGGTGGGTGATTTGTACAGAAATGACCTTAACATGTGACAGCATACACTTATTTGACTTATATGTGTCCATTAGGTAGGTGGACTCTGCCATCAGATTCACACAGTCATACCACTCAAAAGTAGCGATAGTCACTGCATGCCCTCAGTTTAGCACCATACATGTGTCATGGAAAATCATTAAAGAGAGAAGTTAGAAAGTAATGATACACATTTCAGTTTCAGACTTCACAACCCTCACAAGATCATTAACAATAATGACAGAAAAAAAGTTTGATGCTGTGAGCTGTCTGACTTTCTAAGACCAATATAAGTCAAAGCTACAATTAACAATTCAACATCACAAATGCAGATATACTAAGCACTAAGTCAGCTACGCACCCTGAGCATCAGACACAAAGCTTATGTATCCCTGAATACAAAAGACAGAAAACAGGGACATGGCACAGTTATCATCACTTGCACAGGGTGTTGTGGGGGTCAGGGGGCCAGTAAGCCTAAGCTGACATGAAAGGTCAGTGAGTGTGTGAGAGTAAGAAAGAGAAGCAGGCAAACATTCAGATAAAGTAATAAATCCAGTGAGACAAAATGAGTTTTAAGTTTCATGGCTGAACTGTTGTGTGTGTGTCTGTATGGGTCCTCCACATGAAATTGGTGTGTGAGTGTCTGCATGAACACAGCCAAGGTCTGTGCTAGCTCCACATCTTGATATATTGGACAGGTGTGAGAAATGTATGGTAGAGGTAGTAGTTTATTGCTGTCATACCCGACCACGAGAACTGGCTTTGCCAGGAGTTGCATTGGCATGTCCACACCCATGGTCAGATTCACCGCTGCTACCTGAATGTGAGTCATGTCTGCTGGATGAGCTCGACTCATGAGGACACCCAGGACCATAACCCCATGGTCTGCCATGTCTGGTTGTGGTCAGCTCAACCACTGAAGGAGCAGTGGAAGTACTTCCACTATGGGAGCATGATCAGGCACTGTCACTTTGGCTAACAGCAGATAATATGACTGACCTACGCCCATGAGGATGTCGTCCCCCCCCCTCCCAACAGATGTTCCATCACAGACACTGTCTGTTCCAACGTATTTATCTGATCCATTGTATCAGCAACATGGTGAAGGCAGTCACAGATGTCAGCCTGTGCCATATCTACAACCCTTATGTGAATGTGCCTTTGCCTCCATGTTGGCTCTAAACATATGTTGAGTGGCATGGAAGAGGCACCTGGATCAGGTGGAGGATGGACAGCAGGCCTCCTTGGAGAACCTCTAACAATCCTCCTTCATGGCATCTTACCCACACTTTGGCTATGGCCAGAGTCAATAGGCACTAAAGCCACAGTAACCAGACTTTCCTTATTGATTGTCTTGCCATCCACCTATCCAATATCTGATGGCACACTGGAATGTGTAGGCATAGGCCCACTGGCTGTGTCCAGTGAAAGTTCAGGGGATGGCTGTATGTCAACCTCATTGTCAGATTCAACCTCTGCACCCCCCGGCTGTGACTCTGGCCACCATCATCATCATCAGAGTCTGCTGACATTCTGACATCAGGTGGTAGAAGTCCCACACTTCAACTGTCAAGATCACCAGTATACTGGATTTTATCAGTGTTTTGACTGTGTTTGAACAACAACTTCGTGCCTTGGTTACCCTATCAATATTTTTGTGGACTTTTTACAGGGAGTAAAACATTTTGCCTTTTATATGTCCATTAACTATATTTTAAACAAGAACTTGGATGACAAGCTCAACCTAAGCCCCATGTGTAACCAATCAAAATGTGTTGTTAATTGTAGCAATCTTCGATCCCCAAACCAATTTCTTGTTAAACAGAACTAACTTATTGCTGTAAATATTTTACTGTACAACAATATTTAACAACTGAGATATAAAAGCCTACCTGGAACATACTTGCTGTCCCTGAAACAGTAGCACCAATGTCTCTGACATGCTTTTCTGCACTTTTCTGGGAGTTGACTGGATCCCTGACAGTGGACAGGAACTCTTCATTTGCTGTTAGTGGTTGCTCTGTATCAGCCCCCCCCCCATACTCATTTAATCATGGCCTGTCTGCAGCTGCTCCTCCATGCAGTTGAGATCATGTCAGTGGCTCTATAGCAAACCTGATCATATCCTCTGCTGTGGTCACTTACTGCACTGATATCTGCAATTATCTGCTGCCAAATTTGTATTCTGTCTGACATATCTCCATATTTCCTTTCAAGATATGGCACAGGCTGACATCTGTTGCCTAAAAGCTTCCACAATGACTTGATTTTCAGGGTCACTGAAGGATGTTTTTTCAGTATTGAGACACCTCTTTGCCATAGTCCGAGGTGTCTTAAAAGACAACAGAAAGATGAAACACATAAGTATCAAACTAAAATAACTGTTCCCAAATAAAACAGAAAAGGTAGCATTTCAGTATTACCCAATAAAAAACATACTAAAACAGTCTAGAGATTTTGAATATGAACAACAGTCTGGATGAAAAAAAAAGGGAGAGTAACAATAGGAACATATTCTTGTTTGTGCTGTAACAGAAGTGCAGTTTTGCTCCCCCATCCCCAAAAGAACAGGCAAATGACACATTTTGCTAACAAACCATCACTGAAATACTAAAAGTGCTATCAATATGTCCCTGAAACATGTCTACAGATTTAACACAGAACATTCCATGTTAAGACATTAACAATCATATATACCTGTGAAATGTCCTGACAAACATGCCCATGCCATCAGTATGCATCTAACTAATGCATACAAATAAAAAGTGTAGCATTTGCTAATCAAAAGATATATACATATGTGGTTCCACTTCACAATCTGAAATTACTGAATGCTCGAAATTCAGTAACTCAAAACTGTAAAGTCGAACCAACAAAAATCCCGAAACCCACAAGCACGAAAACACAAAACCCCGAACATACAGAACACATACACCACACAACACGCACATCATACAACCCACATCACATAAACTACAAGCCCTACACTACATGCATGCAGGGGGGCAAGCCCCCCTGCACACCCCCCTACTTATATATTCTAACTCCGAGATCACACTAATACACAAAATAAAAAACATCATACAGACATTTTACACTGCCTCTCACACACACACACACACACACACACACACACACACACACACACACACACACACACACACACACACACACACACACACACACACACACACACACACACACACACACACACACACACACACACACACACACACACACACACAAATACAGACACATCCAACACTCACACTCATACTCCCACCTCCCTACCCTAACCCACACACAAAACTTGCAAAACACACATACACTCACTTACCTTCACTTCCGTAAAACATCCCAACTCACACACTTCCCATCCCATAGCTGACATGCATAAGTGTGAATTCAAGACATTTGAATTCACGCTTATGCGGATTCGCGCTTATGGGTTTTCGACTTTACAGTCTCGAGTTACTGAATTTCGAGCATTCAGTAATTCGAGATTGTGAAAGGGAACAACATATATATATATATATATATATATATATATATAAATATACACACACACACACACACACACACACACACACACACACACACACACACACACACACACACATATACATATGTGAACAGATATTTCTTAATGACATTTCACCATATGCAGTACATAGCTGAAAAATGCAAGCATACCTTTTCAAGTTCAGTAATCTTCTATACAAATATATCTCAAGGTAATAGAATGTTTCTGTGTACTCCACATAAACAAGTCTCTTCACCTTCAGGTTCCCTAGTTACACAGTTTCCTTTTTATGGTCTAGATTCAGGACTGCCAACACAGTGAAGATGCAAATCAGGTGTAACCTCATTAGAATAGCTGAATCCCAAATTCTTGGCTCCATGTAGTAAATGTAAACATAGTGCAGGTACTCCCTCAGTATTTGTTTTTAATGGCTTGCAACTGTGAATGATTATTGGTAGGGAGAAGGAAAACACAACAGCAATGCAGACTGCCCTACATCCAGTGGGTGTGTCAGGTTAGACTTACAAAGTGTTAGAAGTAGTTTTGTCAAGGTTGGAAATGAAATTAAGAAGCCAGAATTCACAGTTTCTCTTCATTAACATCCAACCCCCTTCATTTCTTGGCAACTGTATATTATGTTATTGCCATTTAATATCCTCACACATTTTAAGGATGATGATATGGAATGGCATACAGACTGTGTGTCTGAGATAACTGGTCAGATAAGATAAGGTTGAGCAGCAAAGACAGAGAGGTAAGACAGAGCTGCATATTTGCAAGCAATACTCATAAATGGTTGTGTGATCACACAGTGCACTGCATCTAAAATTAATACATGGACAAATAACTGTTATATGGTTTCATATTACTGTAAATATTGTTGGAGCTGGTTGTATGCAGAACGATTTCAGTTCCCTGCTGCAAAATTGTTTGTTTGGCAAAGAGGGATAAGGCACCCTTAGTGTGCTCTGAAGGTTACTTGGAGTGATAGTTCAAATCTAGACCTATCTACAAATATTTCATGTGTACTAACATTTTGCAGTGTCATAAATAGCTTTCTCCAATTTCCTTTTTTTATTTTATAATTTTTTTTATATTTTCATTTTTGGCCAGTGTTTGCACAGTATGCGACATAGCGCAAAGAAGAGAAATGGAGAAAAAATGAATGACAGGCTTGGCTGTGCTTATTTTGTTTCCTCGATGCTTAACAGTATGCAAACCTGGACTAGTGGACCACCCAGGAAGCAGACAAAACACCTGCAGACAGGGTTTCTGCAAAAGTGCAAAGGTCAAAAACAATGCATTGCTGCAATTTTTGCTTTCTGTCGTGGAACTACACTTAGCTGTGTTGCAATGGAGTTGGCAATGTTCCCCAGCACCTGCAGACAAGACTCAGACAGCCAATAATTAAAAACAGACACATTCAATTAATTCTGTTGGGCACTGAGCAAACACACTAAGAGGCATTGCATGGATTAACACAGAGAATTTAAGAATGAGTAGGGAATCATGGTAGTGTCATATAATTAGTCCTGTAGCAGCAGGTGTACATGTAGGACTGAAGTACAGATGGTACAGGGTGTGCAACCTATTTTTACTGTTATGACAGTGCAGTTTATAGCAATGAATTGAAAAATAGGCAAGTTTTATTTCAATAGTCTTGTGGCGGCAGGTGTAAGTGTAGTACTGCCATATGCATGGTTCTGAGTTCTAATACAAGATATTCCATACACCTTTATTGTTGTTTCACTTCCAATTATATTCACTCTCACTTATAACAGTTTATATTGTGGAGCTGATATGAGTCATATGTATGATGGTAAGACACCTTTATTGTATTTTGAGACATATGACTGATGGCATACTGTCTATTATATTTCTGTAAGTACAATTCTTCTATCTTGACTGGCATGGCCTTCACAATTACATAACACACATATACAACTGGATCTATGTACAAGAACCTTGTCAGGTCACACACATACATGTGTAACACCTCAAACTGTCACCGGTATTTATGAATGATTCCTATGTCTGGGCATCAATTCTTTTGTGGCAAAGATGGAAATATCAACACTGTGGAAGAAAATGTTTTGTGCCTCATGTATAGGTTTGAATGTCAGACTTTTAAAATCAATTTTATCACGTATAAAGGCAAACACAAATATCTCAGGTCATGAAATTTATGCCACCAGTGCATGTCTGCAAACTTAACTCACATAACAGTTACTTCCCAATTTCCAATATATATTTCCAAGCTACATCACCAGACACCTCTCAACCCAAGGCCAAGTGTAAGATTAACCTTCAAATTTCAAGTATTTTTGTCCTCCCTGCTTGGCACTGCTGTGTTCCCCTAAACATCACGTAAAATCCGGTTGGCATTGTTGATCGGGATTGTGCACTACCAGTAAATGAGATAACTGGAATTGGAGTAAAAGCATCAGTTGCCATTGCTCTAGTCTGGATATTCGACATGTCTAGCATTAGAGGGGAAGCTGCCCAGTTTAGGGTGCAGAGGTGGGGTGTCCAGAAGTCAAGAAAGTTTATTGGACTCCTGGTAGATGGCCACAGCCAAAGACTTCTGCAGGGGAACTATTCTTGCTCCCAGTACAAGTCTGAGACATGGAATAGTTTGGCTCAGGTTGTATCCAGTACTGGAATCCCACATACTGGAGACCAGTGTAGGTATCATTTTAATGACCTACACAGGTATAAATGGGATACCCTCAACCATTGGTTGAATAAATTTGAGTCTGTGGACATTCCACAGTGGTGTAAGCATGATCATAAGAGAGTAGTTATAATAGTTAGAAAGCTAAATATAGGTATGCATAATGCTGTTTTGTTATTTTCTGTTCTTTCCCCAGCTAATACCAAATGTAAGTTAAATAGACAGGCTAATGTTGCTCAAATGGAAAGACTGAGGAAAGCAAATGGTATGTATGCAGCACAAAATAAGTGTTACTGTAGCCTTAAATGTTAAAGATAGATTTTTTTTATACACTTGTAAGAAATTGATCGTACATATCCTAACTCTAAAAGCAAGTATGCATGCATTTCTCTGTAGCACAAACCAATTTTAGGAGTCAAGCATTAAACTGTCATCAGAGGTTGTGGGTTCAAATATCATGAATCACAACTATAAATACTGCATTTCTTTAACAGTATTTACATTAAATTAAAATTCTATACAAGTGGCACAAATGCCCTGCTGTTAAATGTAATCTGCATAACTGGAACATGCATATGTGCAGTATATGCAAATTTCAAGGTTTACATTCAGCAATCTGTAGTATAGTGTGTATCTGTTAGGACATGTACTTAAATGTAATACTTCAGATAAAACAGTTGTATAATTGTGTTAATGTATTGTATGTCACATATGATGGTACTAACTTTATCTCTTTTTTTCTCTCACCCCAACACTCACCTCTCTTTCTTTATTTTCTATTATATGTTGTCAAAATGTCTCCATGTCACCCCTCTGTACCACACCAATAAATGATGCACAGCACAGCAAGGTAGGCCAGACCCAGTGGATCAGCCTGCCCCTGCTCCACCAGCTTCAGCACCGATGTCCAGTATGTCTGGGACCCAACCTGGCAGCACTGCCTCTGCTGCCCGCGCACTACCAGCACTCTCAGGTAGTACTGACATAGAAGCTGATGCAGTGCTACCCTCTGGGAGCAATGGCAAAGTTGGAGATTTCATCACCTGACAGGAGATGCTAGGGTTGGTGTGTAGGGCCGTGCACTGCACCATTGGTATATGCCTATGCCAGAAGGAGAGGTTGCATTCCCTAATTGTTTGTAGGAGGAGAAAACATCAAGCACTCTAGCCACCAGTGGAGTAAGGGGACAGTGATAACAGTCCAGTAGGTGAGGACTACATTCTCACAGTCTACAAGTATGACAGGCAAGAGCCTAGGTTGTCCTCTCCTTCACCCCTAGCATGGTTTCCTCCAACCTTCTGTGTCCCTCACCATCCCTATCTCTTGTCGTGTTTGTCTTGTTTGCTTATATTTGCTTCCTTACCTACCCAACTTACCTGACTCGGACATAACTACATCCCTTACCCAGCATTCCCAAACTCGGGCACCTGTCCCACAAAAATAAATAAAAATCTCACACATAGCTCTCCATTTCACACATCTTCTTGACAGACTTGATTCAGTCCTATTGGCTACACAACATGATGACATTGTTGTTACCCCTCTCCAGAGGTGACAGTCCAAATTCAACTAATATTCTGCATATATTATCAGTTTTTACTGTTGTACAAATGGATAGCTATGGATGTTCTTCATGTTTCAATGTTGCAGTCATCACCTGTGGGTTATCCCTGCTGTGGTAGCCCTCGGCCAGCCCAAATACCAGAGTAAATTATTTTGTGCACCAGCTGCTGTTGCCTGTAGTCTGACATCAGGTCATTAGTACTATAAAACAAGAAAGCTGACACCATTACATCAGTCTTTCTTGCTGTGGAGCCCGTAGCAGAAGCAGTTTGTATGAGTGCCAGTTGGTCGCCACTAGAAGTCAAATTTCAGAAGAAAACGTCTAAAGCTAAGTACTGCATTGGGGACACTTTTTTCTTGCTCTAACCGATGTCCAAAAAAAGTTAACAATTGTCTCGCCTGTGGAAAGCAGATCCCACACCAAGACTTTTATTCTTACTGCATCACTTGTTTAGGCCCAGACCATGACATCCCTCGTTGCTAGTTCTGTGCCCTCTTTAATGTAAGAACCATTCACCATAGAGATCTTTTTGTAAACAAATATTTTCATATTCTGTCTTCAAATTACGATACGGCATCCATCAGCCAACAATTCACCGACATTCTGAAAAACATAAAAATAGAGACAGGCCTCACAAGGCTAAGCCTTCTGATGATGCTACCTCTAAGCAAGTTGTCAGTTCATAGGAATTCAGTGAGGTGCTTTCGCAGCCCCTAATGCTCACCTCACTTTCTATGCAGGCCTCTGCCAAGACCCTTTCGGAGTCCGGCATGCTGCGGAAATCCACTTCATCTTCATCGTCTTTGGCTGTCTCTGCCTTGGTTGTGTCTGGAGCTGTGATGCAGGCACTGGCTTCCGAGGAGTCATTTGCACTACCAATTCTAGACAAAAAACAACGTCTTCTCTTCTGACTACCACTTTTCATAGACCGATGGATTCTCTCTGGCCTTGAAGCCAGGACACTCCTAGCAAATCTGCTTCTAGCCACCATCTTGCTACTGCTCCCCCACCCCAAGCCCCCATGCTTAAAGTGACGGAGGATCTCATTTCCCTTATCCAAGGTACTCAAGCCCCCACTCCAAGAAGGAAAAGGGTGCCTTCTCCAGAAATTATGACAGATCAAGAGTCTGAGGAATCTGATTATTCTGCCTTTGAAGAGGAACAACAGCCCTTAACTGTTTATGAGTCTTCAATGCAGAGGAATCCATCCCCTCTGCCTCCCCTCCAGAAGACCTCTCATTCAGGGAAACCCTTCACTCTCTCAGGGAACATTTCAGTGGGAATCTTTGGACTACCCACAGTCAAAAAAACAATTTAGAGAGTTTCTGGACCTGCCCCAGAACAGAATCCTGGCCATCCTACCTCTTCTAGAAGTGGTGGATGATGTTTTCCTTGGATGCAGTTTAGCCCCAGATGCCCTGCCTTCTGCTCCAGATAAACCTGACAGGTACTACAGAGTACCAAATTCTCCCAAATACCTCTGCAGGAACCCTGCTGGAGACCCTGAGGTCATTACACAGGGACACAAAGGAGCTAAGACTAGTTCTGACAAAAATCCTCTTCCTTCTGACAAAGACTCCAGAGCTCTGGACAGATGGGGTAAGAAAGTATACACCTCTGTAACCTTAGCTATCAGAGCACTCAGTTGTCAGTTCCATATGTTGAAATATCAACAACACACTTTGGAACAAATAAAACAGAAGATTGCTTCCTTTCCTGACGGTGCCAACTCTAAAGAGATAGTAGAATTTCTACACTCTGCTTGTCAAGCAGCCAAGCACTCATTATAATGTGGATATGACACCCTAGAAGCATCTAGCAGGGCAGCAATGACAGGATCTGTTATTAGAAGACATGCATGGCTGAAGGAACAACCTCTCCCTGATCATGTCAAGTCTAAACGTATTGATACACCCCTAGACAAGGACTGCCTGTTTGGGGAAAAAGCAGAACAGGTACTTAAAAAGATGGAAGACAAAGCAAAATCTATCCAGGCAGTAAAAGATTTATTTCAAGTTCAACCACTCAAATTCAGCATGAACTTCCCCTCTAAGCACTAGGCCTTCCCTGCACTCAGCAGACAGGGCCAAAATAAGCCTCACAGGGATAGGACATCAAGGCCTCTATCTCAGGGCCAAAAAAGAAGCAAACAATGGACCACTTCCACCTCAAAGGCCAGGTGTTCTAAGACAAGCTTCTATGGTAAGCACTCACAATGACTCTCCCTCCCCCCTCTGCCATACTTTCACTCATTTAAATCTAGGAGACAGGCTCACCCTCTTCAAGGACAATTGGGTCTCTATAACCAAGGACCAATGGGTATTAAAAATAATTTCTCAGGGATATAGATTCTCCTTCAGCAAACTCCCAATTCTAATAGGGTATCCAGACCTCCCCCCAAACCAGTGGGTAGAGGCATTAAAACAGGTGAAAACTGCTATTTTCCCAGGGGGGAAGTGGAACCTGTCTCTCCAGATCAAACAGGAAAAAGTTTTACTCCAAACTATTTCTTGTTCCCAGAAAAGAGGGCACTTGGTGCCCCATCCTGGATCTATTCAAACTGAACACCTCCTTGGTGGTCCCCAGATTCAAAATGCTAACCTTTTAGCAGCTCCTGCCTATGCTCACACCAAATGCCTGGCTAGGGACACTAGACCTAAATGATGCCTACCTCCACATCCCCATCAGGGAGTCATGCATAAAATGTCTGTGCTTCAGAGCAGGCAGTCAGCACTACCCTTTGGCTTATCTACTGTTCCCAGAGTATTCACCAAATGCTTGGCCCCAGCGATAGCATTCTGCAGACAGATAAATATACAGATTTACCCTTACCTGGATGACTGCCTCATTCAGGTGAACAGCCAAGAAAAGTTGCACCAGGATCTTCTCTTTGTCAAAAAACTTCTAGCTTCCCTAGGGTTTACCATCAACGAGAAAAAAAATCAAAGCAAAACCAACCCCACCAGTAAAATTGTTTTCCTGGGAACTGTGCTAGACACAGCTACCCAAATGGCCTTCCTAGCCCCAGAAAAGTAGAGCTTCCTGCCTCTCTAATTCAGCCAGCTGGCTTCTGCAAGTCACTTCACTGTGAGGAAGTTCCTGCAAGCCCTGGGATAGATGGAATCTTGCATCCTTCTCACCCCCCTCACCAGGCTTCATATGAGAAAGCTTCAGTGGTATTTAAAGAACCTTTGGTGCCAGAACTCTCAGTCCCTAGAGATCACTCTCCCACTGATCCCTTGCATATGGGATGAATTTCTCTGGTGGGCAGTGGCCTGTGCCATGAACAAGGGTCTTGCTTTCATCCTCTGCCCTTCTGGCTAGACAATCACCACTGATGCCTCAGACATAGCTTGGGGCCCTCATCTAGAAGGCAGGTGTACCCAATGCCTTTGGAATTCCCAGCAACTTCACTTGCACATCAACCAAAAAGAAATGATGGCAGTATAAAACGCTCTGACTTCCTTCCAACCCCATCTCAAGCCAGGGGTCTTCCTTATAAAAACAGAAAACACCACAGTAATGTGGTACATCAACAAGCAGGGGGCACCCAATCTTACCCCCTGTGCAGGTTAGCCATGAGTCTGTGGCTTACAGCCACCTCCATGGGGCTACACCTAATTTCCCAATACTTAGCAGGGATCAACAACACACTGGCAGACCACCTAAGTAGAAACTTACTTGCTCTCCACAAATGGCTTTTGCACAGAGAAATCTTTCTGCAAATCACCCAGGAGTGGGGGCCCCAGAGGTAGACCTCATTGCCTCGCACCTCAATCACCAGCTGCACAAGTTTTGTACCAGGGAGTTTCACCTCCTAGCATGGAAGGTGGATGCCTTAACCTTCCCCTGGAGCTCCCTCTTTGTGTATATATACCCTCCTCTGCCCCTTCTTCCCAAGGTTTGATCAAAATAAGAGAGGAGAGACCAAAGGCCACCCTCATCGCTCTAGATTGGCCCAAACAGCATTGGTACATCTTACTACGCAGTCTGACCTTACAGCCCCCCCAAGCAGCTTCCTCTAAGGTCAGACTCCTTGACCCAGGAGAGGGGGAAGGTACTGCACCCAGAACTACAGACTCTCAAACTTTCCGCTTGACTCATACACTAAAAACTAACAGCATGGCACTGTTAAGCAAACAGGTCCTGGACATCATCACAGAGACCAGAAGGCCTAGCACAAGAAAATCTTATGCAGGAAAATGAAAAAGATTCTGCTCCTGGAAACACTCAAAAGGGGGTAGTACCTCCCAACTTTCCATCCCTGTTATCCTGGATTACTTAGCAGAGTTGCTCAATAGTGGTCTCTCCTCCTCTATTAAAATCACTTCAAAACTTTACTAAAAGCGCACCTAAAAACATGCTGGCTATGCCCTTGCAACTCCCACTCTAATATCACCCACCCCATCCAACCACTACCTCTCTTTCCACTTCACTAACTACCTTGATTATAGCAAGCTCAGATGCTCATAAGCCTAGTACTTATTATACAGCAGGAACTTCTTAGTGTAACATTTGTTAATGTCTGTTATGTACTTCACAGATAAAGATTCTAGTTGTCTACTGATGTACTATGTTCTTCGTCTGTAAATATGTTGTAAGTAATTGCTATGTTAAATTGTTAATCACTATGTAATCCAATGTAACTGCTGTCTGTTTATTTTAACCGTGGAGCTTTTCTCCCTGGGCCTCCGCTGAAAATGGACCTATGTCCAGTTGGACACTCCCGGTCAACAAATGTAAATAAAATAAATAAATACATAAAGTAACCTCCACTTCTACTGCCTTCCTCAGAGTAGTACCTACCAGGGACATATTGGAAGCGGCCACCTGGACCTCTGTCCATACCTTTGCAAAGCATTACCATCTACCTCTATTTTCAAAGTCTTGGGCAGGGTTTAACTCTGCAGTTCTGCAGGGCCTCCTGACCCATACATAGGACTCTATATATCCTTCGACCCTTTACCTTAGCTTTGGGAATCCTCCCCACAGGTGATGACTGCAACAGTGAAACATGAAGAACATAGTACAGTTGTGTACACTTACCATAAATGTAGATGTTTGAGTGTATCACTGTTTCAGTCTTGGTTTCACTCCCTCCATCCCCCTTTTTTCACATCTTCCCCTAGGGAGACACATGCTTCCCAATGTGGCTGTTAGCCACCAGGTCCACTTCTCTCTTTTCCCTTGTGCTTCTGATGAGTTAGGGCAAGATAAACTGATGTAATGATGTTGGCTGCCTTGCTTTATAGTACTGATGACCTGATGTCAGACTACAGGCGACAGCAGCCAGTGCACATATACATTGACTCTGGTATTCAGGCCAGCCGAGGGCTACCACAGCAGGGATAACCCACAGGTGATGACTGCAACAGTGACTACACTCAGATATCTACATTTATGGTAAGTGTACACAACTGTACTTTCTTAACTACCTCTCTTCTGCACATCCCTGTACTGCTTTCCCTTTGTTTTTGCCCTGTTTGCTTCCCATTTCACCACTTTTACATCTACCTCATTTTAACACCTATAATCTGGTCAAAAAATAGAATCAGAACAACACACATAAGTAGCAGGAAAATCAATGGATACCTTCACTTTGTGGCCTCTATGTTTGCGCAGAGCTTGTCATTGCATATCAATAGCAAGCAAAGGTGACTGGCTCTACAATGCTGCAGTTACCTCTGCACAATGCCACTTAAACATGCTGTGCTATGGCAACACACAGCAACTCATGTACTATAAAGAATTGACATAATTGCATTATCACTGTTTATGTAAAAGTATTAGATACACCTGGATTCGATCCCAGTATCATCAGGGCTAAAAAATATTATCAGTGCATTTATACTCAATACTGTCAGACTTTTAGCAATGAGGCTCGCATTTGTGCACTGCTTAACTGTGCACAAACAGGGAAAATAATGGAAATGTGCATCTCTCATACACAATACTTTCCAACCATTGCTGAAACCTGCTTCTCGTTGCTGTGCTATGCAAAGTCAAATTTAGCATGTATTAGTGCTGCTTACTCTCCATTTTACTCTTTATGCCATGAAACTAAATGTGGAAACTTAACAAACTGAACAATATGTCAGAATTTACAATGCAACCATGTCTCGCCTCCCTCATGCACTGCAACCCTGGTGTCTCCAGTACTTTTTCACAAATAGCCCGTCCCCATTCAGGTATCTTAGAGAAACTCTCCCATCTCAGGCTTAGCCCATACATTATTAGATAAGTAGCCAACTGGCTCACCAACAGAATACACACTGCCAAAATCGGGGAGTCCATCTCCACCAGTAGACCAGTTACCAGTGGAGAACCACTAAGATCTGTGCAGGGTTCTCTACTGTTTTGAAAACTATTTATCTGAAGTTCAGATGAAGGTACATGCCCTGTGTTTACCAAGTTTTCAGATGTCTGTTAACTGGGCAAAATCCTACAGAGTCCCACAATGAAGTTAACATATTACAGAAAAGGCTGACACAGAAAATGATTAGTACCAAACTCATGGACTGAATCTTAAAGCAATAAAATGCCTCATTTTCCCCTTTGGCAAAACGTAGCCCTGCTAACTAGGTTATACATAGCACTTCTCTAAGCTCAGACTCAGTTGTATAAGACTTGCGAACACAGTTTGATAGCAATCTAAACCTCAGTCACTATGTGTCCATAGTGATAGGACACATATTCTACATTGCTCACCTCATAAGGGAATTGCATCCAAAACCAGGAAGGTCACATTTCAGCTGTACTCAACCCTTACCAGACCACTAATTGAGTACAATGCTCCATTCTCTATGTACCTTATCAGACACCTGAAGCAACTGGAGAGACCACAGAGGTTCTGACCAAGATAACCCAGAGCCTCCAAAACATGACATACATGAAAAGACTGAAAGCCCTGCCACTGTACTCGGCATCATACAGGCTGCTGAGAGGCAACCTGGGCCTGGCCTACAGAGCAGTATTGGACCCTGCTCTAATGTAAATGCTTGACATCCACAAATCAAATAGGACAAGAATCACTTGCTCCAGAGATCTCAACCTAGTCTGTGACATAAACAGAACATGCTGGTAAGACAGATATTTCCCCCTGCATCTGTATTACGCTCCCACTGCATGTGAAGCAGTGCTCCTCAATGACTCTGTTCAAGTGTAAATTTCACAACTGGGTGGATGATTATAAATTCACCTCAGTGGTGGCACCTGTGGCCCTCATGGACTGGGCAAGTTCATGATGAGCACAAAATTGTTCTGCTAACAATTAACATCTAACTATGCTCAATAACAGTACTTGGGTTTTTATATGGCTACTAGGCTTGTAAAGGCCATAGAGGCATTAGCCTAGTATATGCTATGAACCTATGCAGGCCTCCCATCATCTTCTCCCCTACATCCAGTGCTGATGTCATACACTATAAGGTGGCCTGCAGCCTTGTAAAAGAAAGAGAGAAATGTATGTATGCATTTATTTTATATTTCTATTTTTGTATGAATGTACTGGTTTCTAAAAGTATGCATATATAAGTTTTTTAAAAGTGTTTTTTTATGTGTTTTTTATATATGTTTTTTACATATGTTGTTCATATATGCATCTTTATTTGTTATATATGCATCCTTTTCTATATGTTTTTATACTAGAATGAAGTTTATGACTGTTTGAGCTTGTGTACCCTATGCATTGCTTTTATAGAAGTTTTTCATGGGTGATTAACAGGTTAATTTATTCAATCGAATCAATTAAGTTAACGGGCTGATTCAAATTTTAGTATAAAGTATAGAGTACTGTGATGCATGGTTGTAAAAGGTCTGAAGAAGTGGTGTGAGTAGCACCACGAAAGTCCTTACCTATAATAAAATAATTTTTCACTTTTTGGCACAGAACTTTGTACTTCTTGACAAACAACAGTGACTTCCTTGGCTGAGGTTTGGACCATTAGCTGTTTTTCTGTGCTTTACAAATAAATTTGGTTGTTGTTGGTGATTCATTTACACTAACTGTGACCTAGAGAAACTGTTCATTAACTGCATTAGAGTTGCCACAGTTTCCTGTTCCTTCCCTTGCTGTCCAGGTTCAACTGAATGTTTATACTGGTTTCCTGTGAAAGGCTCCAAAATATCTTCATATGGCAACTGACCTATTGCTTCCCATTCCACTGGTGTCTCCTTAATTTGGATGTCAATTGCTCTATCCTGCTGTGGTGTTTTCTGAGTTATATTTTTTACACTGACTCCTTCACTTCACAGGTTGTTCATAACCTCAGTTTCTGTTTCTTTAACTTCTCCATTACTGATCATCTTTTCTACTTTTCCTCTTTGTCTTCTTATTTTTTGAATTGTAAAGTTTTCCAATGTTCGTATTCCTTTGCCTGTATTTATCTTCAAATACCTTTGGTGCTGCTCTTTTTGTATTGGTTAGTTTTGCTTTCTCCTTTGCATAAATATTACAACATGTTAAATCTATTTTTCTTTTCCATGTCCATATTTCTTCTGATGTCTCCTGATCTTCCTGTTTCTCCTTACTTTGGGGACTCATTCCATCATGCTGTGATGTACCCTATGTTAGACCTTCTACACCAAATCCTTCACTTCTCAGGCATTTTATAACTTCAACTTCACCTTTACTAATCTTTTCTGCATTCCCTCTTTGTAATATTATTTTTTATTGTGAAATTTTCCATATCTGGATGCCTTTGCCTGTATTTCTCTTTGAATGTCTTTGGGGCTGCCCTTTTTGTATTGATTAATTTGGCTTTCAACTTTGCATAGGTGTTGCACCATATCAAATCTCTCTTTCTTTCCAAAGTCCATGTTTCTTTTTTATACTTTTCAATGATCTCCTTTCTTGTTGTTTATGTTTTTGCACTTCCTCAGATGCTTCTTTTTCCAAACAGATCAAAGTTTATTGGCCTATATAATGTTTTACACAAATCTGTTGTATTAATGAACACGATTTTTTATTTGAAGCTTCCAAACGTTTTTCTTATGGAAGTATTTTTCTTTTTCTAATTTCTATCTTATCTTTTTGTATATCTTGTGTCTTTAAATTATGGGCTTTTTGCATAATAGTAAGAATACATAATCCTGAACATATCTAAACAATCCTAACTTGTTTTTTGATTTACTGTGGATTTGACTGATAAGAGAAATTTTATTTGAATTTATATTGTATTTGTTATCACTGTTTTTCACTGTTTGTAGGTAGGAAGGGACTGCTTGTTAACAAGATTTACTTTGATTCATATTTTGTTGTTTTACCTTTAATTTCACTGTTATTTGTTAGAAAGGCATATGTTTTAGACAGGCAAGCTCTAGCCACCCCAAGGGGCCTAGACAGCTATAAATTTACACAGACTGCAGAGAGGAAAATCCTGAGCATATCTAAACAATCCTAAGTTGGTTTGTGATTTACTGTGGAGTTGACTAGTAAGAGAAGTTTTATTTGAATTTGTATTGTATTTATCACTGTTTTCACTGTTTGTAGGTAGGACAGGACTGTTTGTTAACAAGATTTAATTTGATTCATATTTTGTTGTTTTACCTTTAATTTTACTGTCGGTTGTTAAAAAGGCATAGGTTTTAGACAGGCAAGCTCTAGCCACGTCAAGGGGCCTAGACAGCTATATATTTACATAGACTGTAGAAAGGAAAATTGTGAGCATATTTAAACAATCCTATCTTGGTTTATGATTTATTTAGCTTTACTGTTAAAAAGAAGTGCGACTGCGAGCAATAATGAGCAGAAGCTACTGCGTGCAAAAAGGACGTAAAGGAATCACAACTATTATCTAGCTTGTAGAACATGTATGGTCAGAACAACTTTACTTCTTCTTTCGGCTTTTTCTGGTTAGGAGTCGCCACAGTGAATCACCTGTCTGCTCATGATTGGCAGTAGAGCTTTATGGTGTCGAGTTGCCAGCCCGGCACCCAACCTTCCACAGAAGGCACACACATGCACTCACTCATGCCTATGGCCAATTTTGAGTGTCCAATCCACCTACAGCATGTCATTGGGATGTGGGAGGAAACTGGAGCACCCAGAGGAAACCCACACGACCACAGGGAGGACATGCAGACTCCACACAGAAGGCACCCCAGCCAAGGATCGAACCATAGAACCTCTTGTTGTGAGGTGACAACGCTAACTGCTGCACCACCATGGCCACCATCAGAACAACTTTACTGTACTTTATTATTTTGTTTTATATTGCTGATGTGATTTTTGTCATAGAAGTTGATTTAAGTTCTCTAAATTCTGTGGTTACTGACATTGATTATTCTTTTCTTTTGCAATACTTTATTCATTTGAAGCTGAATATGGATTTGTTAAATGACTATGAAATTAACAATTTACTAATGCACAAATATCTTGTACAGTGTAATAAATGCTATGCATATTTAAAAGTAACAGCTGATGACACTGGTGGTCTGCGTTCCTCATGTCAAAAGTTGGATGATTTGCTTACCATTGTTAGAAGTAATTCTAGACTTAATGATGATTGCACTTGTGCAGTTGGCATGGTTTGGAGAACTGTTGTATCATATATTAATGACTGGACTGATGAACTAAATAATGTTAGGCATAGAACAAATAGAACACATTTAGGAAATTATGCATCTATTTTCTGCAAAGATCATTCAACCCTATGAAACATGACAATGTCTCATACAACTGGAATTCTGGATGCAAGTATTTAGCAATCTGAGGATCCACTTTATTTAGAAGGAAATAAAAAAAGAAAGAAAGGAATAAGTTCACAACAAATAACAAGGAAGAAAAAGAAACTGATTATTGATTGTAAAGGAAAGAGAATACATAGTAAAAAGGGCACTGCTTTGTTATGTAACACACATGTTACAGGGAATGATGATATTTTTATATCAGAAAATCTTTAGTCTATAGAAAAAGGCATCATTTTTCCAATGGAGACGGTAGAAGAAAAGAAGCAAGGGGCAGGTGAAAAGGAAGAAATCAAAACTGAGCAATGAAGGACTGAAGAACATTATTGTAAGAACAAAGAAGAGAAAGACAGATGTTGACTACATGGCTCAAGCTGTGGATTTACAATGCCAGCTGGATGAGAATGTAATACACAATGAAAACAGTGGAATTAATAAGACTAATAGTGATGAAGATCTATCCTTCGTAACAATTGATATTGCAGATATTACTGTATTAGAAGCTGAAGATTCTTCAGAGCTGGTCAGCAAAGATATTCCTGTAATCGGAGATTGAACTATTAAAAGACCTGATACTTATATTTGCAGAGATGATAATGAACATCGAATAGTGTTATGCTTGCCAGGAGCAAGAATAGAAGATGTGAAACAAGTCGTGGAATGCCTTAATGTAAGGAAGCATAGATCTGTTTTTTATTCATGTTGGTACAAATGATGTCACCCACAAGGATTCTCTAACTGTTAGTAGTAAACTGACAGCTCTCTTAGATAGTATAGCTTGTACTGGTGTTAGGACATATTTTTCACAAATCACCTATAGAAAGGATAGTTAAATCACTGTTAATGAAAAGATTTGGGGGTAAAATACCTACATGGAAAAAATGTCCTGTTTTAAAAAATGGAAATGTGTAGAGCCTAGTTTTGAGCACACATGTGTTCAGACAGGATGGTGTGCATTTGTCAAGATCAGGGAAGTGAATTTTTGCAGCAGTATTTGACAAACACTAGGCAGGGTTTTTGTCAGGTCAAAAATTTAACAGTTCACAGAAAGCAAAATTTGATGCATCTCTGACGGTTGTTAATGCTGAGAGCATTAATAATAAAGTTTTTTTATTGGAAAATTTGCTACGTTCCCACAGGATTGATGTAGTTATTGTTTGTGAAACATGTTTAAAGAACAATGACTGGAAACCAGTTCTGTCAGGGCATAAGTGTTTTTACTGTAACTGACATCCTAACAAAAATTAGGTGGAGGTGTTATGATAGGAATTAAAGATAGCTGTGAGACCTGTGATTATTACATGTTCAGTGATAATACCAATACTATAGACTGTGATACTTTGACAATAAAGACAACTCTGGAACATATAACAATTGTTGGAGTGTATAGACTGCCAAAGTCAAGTGCAGATGACCTAGAGGAATTCATACATTTCTTGCATGAAGCACAGAAGGGAAGAATAATATTAGCTGGGGACTTAAATTTACCAGAAACAGACTGTAATAATATTGATTCAACAACGTTAGCAAGGAAATTATTCACAGCATATATTCAGGAAAAACAATTGCTTCAGATTGTAAAAAAAAAACAGGGGACGGAACACACTAGACATTGTTTGTGTTCCCAAAGAAATTACTGTAACATCAAGTCAAGATTTACCACTATTGATGTACAGAGATCATGGGGTTATAAAGGTTAATTTGTTGCTAGATAATTTTGACAAACTGAAGTCTAAGCCAATGCCCGGAAGGTTAATTACAAATTATATGGAAGCAAAACAGTCACTGTGTAAAACTAACTAGAGTGAGGTGTTCAGTGGAAAAACTGCAGATGGAATGTGGAAAATTTTAAAAAAGAAATTGAGTGCAAAAAATAAAAGAAAAAGTTTAACATCAGGATCTATGCATACAACATCAGAGGGACATATTTCCATAACAACAAGACATCTGATTAAGGTGAGAGACAAAAAATATAAGAAATGGAAGAGATGTTGAACTACAACTTTGAAAACTGAAATAAACAAGCTGGGCATACAGATTAAACATAGTGTGAGACAAGATCAAGACAAATTTGAAGAAAATTTATATAAAGATATTGAGCATAATAGGAAATTGTTTTCTAGATATATAAGATGTGGAAGGAGTAAAGACACACAAATTGATAATGTGTGTGCAGATTCTAAAAGTTATTCTCAGGCACAAAAGATTATAGATGTATTTACAAAATCTTATGCAAAACAGTTTTGCTCCACAAAAGGAATGATAACTTGTCCTAGTGACATCCAGTTAACTCCAGATACTGAAATCAAATTAGATTATATTGAACTATGCAAACTGGATCCAAACAAAGCACAGGGAGGAGACGGAATTAGTAATGATCCGAGAGTACGTTTGCAAGAACTTACAGTGCCATTATATCTATTATTTACTAGGTCATATAAATATGGGGAGATTCTTCAATATTGTAGATGTGCGCTTATTAATCCTGTCTTTAAGGTGAAGGGGAATAGGACAAATAGACCCTTAAGTCTACTTTCATGTTGTGGAAAAATAATGGAGAAGGTAATATTGGATAAGGTATTGTCAGAACTAGATAGGTTGGGACTTGAAACCATGTATCAGCATACATATTTTGAAAACAGATCTATTACCACCTGTAACATGATGTTCTATAACAATATAATAACAGCTATGAATGAAAAATTGTGCTGTCATGTAATTTATATAGATTTAACTTCAGCATTTGACAAGGTTATACACAAAACACTGATCAATAAATTAGTACAACTAGGTATTGATGTACCCTTGATAAGATGGATAGCTGCATGGCTAACAAATAGGACATGACAAGTATTGTATAGCAACTGGACAGGTGAAATCCTTGGTTACAGTCAGGGTGTCCCACAGGGCTCTGTCCTAGGCCCTTACTTGTTTAGATTATACCTTTCAGCCCTAACTTTTTCATCTGAGGTGTTCTACAGTCTATACGCAGATGACCTGAAATTGGGTAAATCGATTACATGTGTTACATATAAGGCATGTCTGCAAAATAACTTGACTAAATTGACTATTTGGGCACAGGAGAATAATATGCTGATAAATACATCAAAAACTAAGCATATGAGATTTGGAAGACATAAATTGAAAGGTGAATATTTAATACAGCAGACTGATTGAAACTGTAGACTCATTTAAGGACCTTGGTATATGGGTAGATTCAGCTATGAGTTTTTGTAATCATGTCAACCAATTGGTTAATGATAGTTATAGAACTATAGGTTGTATAAAAAGATTTATGAAGTCTAGGAAATCAAAAATAATGAAGTCATTGTTTGTTAGTCACATTAGACCCAAACTTGAGTATGGAATAACAATATGGAAACCCTATAAGAAAACAAGCATGAGAAAACTGGAAAGAGTACAGCGGAAACATACCAAGGGTATCCATGGATGTGAAAATTTAAGTTATTATCTAAGACTAAAATATCTGAACTTGTACAGTGTCTCTTACAGATATCTAAGAGGAGATCTTATTCAGGTATATAGGGCATTTAGAGACAACTACCTCTGGGAATGTTTGGGGTTATCAAAAAGTGCTAGACAATCATCAGACAACCTGTGTAGAACATTCTATAGGAATAAGAAGTGTATTAATTGGTTCTCTGACAGAGTAGCCGAAGCATGGAACAGACTACCTAATTACATTAAAGCAAGTAAATATTAGATATTTTTAAGAACATCCTGGACAATTATTATGGGAACAAGTGTTTTGGTATACTGGCAAGCTAGAAGCGCATTAATGCCTGTGTTTGAAATATTTATATGTATGTATGTGTAATTTCTTTCTTATCCTCAATAGTCCAGTCTTTTGTCTTTATGGCTCTTCTTTGGCCTATCAGTTATTATGATTTGTGTGGACTGCTGCTACCTTCTACAACAGGAGGGCCATCCTCCCCATGGGCCTGTCCTGGCCCCATTGTAGGGATGTTTCCCTATTTTGAGGATTCTACACTGTCATTTTTTTCTAGTCCTGGCACCAGTGTGCCTACAAGGATTGGGCACTTTTTTAAACTGGTTTTTGTGCACCCAACTATCTTTTTTAATTTTTGACCTACTTCTGCCCATGATATATGCTGTATAAAATACAGTCTATATATCAGTGGTGAGATTTTGTGAAAAACAGGATCCACCTCATGAAGGTACTCACCAAGACTTGAGGATGAATTCAGTTTCAGCATTGCTACTCTTCTTTGCCTGCTGACTTATCATCTCTCCATTTGGACCCCACTTATCATCTCTCCCTTTGGACCCTGAATACTCTATATTAGTGTTCTAATGAGGTTCGAGTACAGTGCTGTAATATAATCCTCAGATCTGAATAAAATGGTGTGACGTATGATGCGCACAACACAGGCTTTCAATACCAGTGTGGGCATTTGGAGGCTGAAGCTCAGAGTGCTATGTACATGTGTTCCCAGTGTTTGCATGATTGGGTTTCAGAGTAGCAGGACTGTTGTCAGTGCTGTAATTGGCAGGGAATTCCATTTTGCAGAAGGACAAAATAAAGACACTTTTGCATTTCTTTTTAGACTGTTGCTTTATCACCAATCATTTGTCTGTGTTAGCCCCTACTGTAATATATTATCATCTATAGGTGAACTCAATGATTGCACCCAATAGGCAAGAATCAGCAAACATGATAAGCCAAAGGCTGTATACTTTAGTCTGGATTGTTGAGAAACAGATTCCAAACAACAAAGGGCTAAGCACAGATCCCTGGGGTATGCCAGTGGTGACAGCTCTACTGGTACAGGTTGATTGACCAACTTTCATAGTATGTGTTCTGTCAGTGAGCCAATTGCTACCCATTTAGTGAAGCAGAGTTTAATCCCTAGCTGGGAGAGGTGCTCAATGATACCTGCATGGGAGATTGTGTTCAAACCCTAGGCCAAATCAGGACAGCCAGTATGCACTGTCGTACCTTCATCCAGGCCTATCAGACAGAATCAATGGGCTGTGACAACATCACAGATCATCTGTCATGTGACACATCACATACACCCTTCCTGACACAGTTGAATATACACTTCAACACACCCTCTACACAGACTAAGTTCCTGTAGAAGGGTGCACATCAACATGCATTCATCTGAGATGGAGGGGAGGGTTACAGCACCCGATATTACTTGTTTTTTACTGTGAGATACTCCTTGAAGGCTGTTTGAAGCCGAGGCACTAGAGAGAGAGAAGCAAGTGGAATAAACGGTTGGATTTATTGGCAGTTGTCTTTTTTCCTTTCTTCTCCATTATTTAAGTGACAGATATCACAGATGACATACATATCCTATGTCCAGACAGTTGTCTAAAGGACCAGATTTTGAGCAATCATTGACTCCATCTGGGATATTAGTATAATACAGACAGTATCAACCCACACCAAAGATTGCTGTCACATTACATGACAACACCTGCAATGACACAAAAACATGGGGGATTTATTACATCATGAAAGCAAACACACGACCCAAGTATAATGTAGACATCACACCCTATAATCAGATAAATAGGTATATGACCTGTGCCCTGGGGTAGATGCTAAGTGGCACATCCACCATTATGTGGTCACAGTGCTGACTACTTCCTTGTATGTAACATGACTAATGAGTATGTTACACTAGATGCATGTGCACTACCTGTTCCATTGATACACACAGTACATGCATAGCTGTTTGACAGCATTACTGGCGTGGGTAACATTTGTCACAGTGTGGAATGTGCCATATGTATCTGCCATGCACACCAGTCAATTAGCTTGTAATGATCATAACAGGATCAAAAGAAGGATCATAGGAAGTTACTAGGCTGATAGTCCTAGGGCCCTTATAAGCCCAGCCAAGTTCTGCCCTTGTTTCTGCAATCAGTACCTACTGCCCCTATCCAAGAGAGAAACAAGTGGAACCCCTGGGGTGAATTTACAGTTACCCATACAATTGTCCAGAGTGTACTTGAAGAGGGTCAAAGAGGTGCTCTTCTTGAAATGAACTGGAAGTCTGTTCCACAGGTGCAATAACCTCTTGTCCCTCCAACAGATTATATTAATGTCACATACCAGATTAAGGTCTTTAGAGTGAGTAACACATGAGCCACTGGACCTGTGGATATGCAGAATTTCCAATTAAGCAGAGTCAGAGACTTCCTTATATGCAAGGCAGAGATTGCTTTGGAATAGTCTGTATGAAACAGTGATTTCAGCCGAACCACATAGGACAGATGCTGAACACATTATTTCTCCTTGTGAGGAACTTTTGTGGCCTCTCCAATTGCTGCAGGTGCCTGGAAAGGTACATAGTAAAATTGGTGTTGTATTCAATTATTGGCCTGATGAGGGAAGAGTACAGGGAGGTTATAATTTCTTTTTTTCTGGAGGCAATGCCCTTACTTATAAAATTAGCAGTGTATAATGCCCTTCTTACCACTGTGGAGACATGGTGATCAAAGGTAAGGTTGCTGTGCATGCTTAGGGTATTTCTATTGATGTGATAGTTAGCAGGAACATTGCTCTTAACAAAAGGGATGATAATACATTTTTTTGCACTGAGTTTAAGGCCATTACATTGGCACCAATCATTTGTTTGTGTAAGACTGTCTTGTAGGATGTTGACATCATTTGGGGATTCTATGATGCATAAAGGTATAGACGTGTCCCTCCTAATACCTTCAGCAGATGTTGCAGTGCTTGGACAGCATGCATAATTAACATCATAGAGTGGAAGCATGTCATAATAGTTGTACAAATGTGTTTCTGCATAATATTCTGTGATCACTCTAAATCACATAAGTTATGACAGATGCATGGGATTACTGGTGGTATTATTCTGTTATTGTCCATGATTATGTGTGCTTCTTTTAATCTTGTCCATCAGCCTTTACCTGTGTCCCACTTTTGGGAGATCTCTGCTAAGATTGCACTCATATTCAGGCAAATCAGATTGCACAGCTTTACAAAATGCACCCTACCTCAATTGTATATAACATCCCTGATAGATGTCCTCTGCATTGTTCATGTAAGGATGCTTATCTCACACAGACATCTTCCCCATTATGTCACATTGTTCAATCGGTACTGTACCGTACTGATATGTGATTGGTGTTGCTGCAACAACTCTCTTCCATTGATGTGACCTCATCTGCTGCACATTAAGTTGGTTCACCTGTCCTCTTTCCCTTTTATTCTTACAATTCATCTGTGTGTCCCTATTGAATGCACACACTTCCCCTGAGTGTTTATTTTATAAGACAGTCCATATACCCTTACAGATCATTTCCACAACTTCGGGGTGGAATACCAGAAATGGGATTTCACAATACTCTGCACTATATACACTGTCCTGCATTGTGTTTGGACCATATACATAATCATACCTCTCAAATGTCCAGATTTTCACAGAATTTCCAGGTTTTTGTCTTATATATCTTTTGGTCTGTTCCTTATAAAACCTGTGGCTTTTTGCCATATCACTGGGATGATCCCGGGACTGCTGTCATGCAATAATTTCATACATTTGAGTTTGAGACTTCAAATCCTTCAGAAAATGTATCTTCGCACAAACCCCTTGTTATTCTAACAAATTTCTAAGTTCAAAAGAGCAAATATCCAAAATCTGTCTCTATTTCTGGGTCATTGTCACCCCCATTATGTTATGCTTTGTCCAGATTTCTTGCACTAAGAGATTGAGAGCTATCAGAAATATTGTATGTTAAATCCTAGTAATCATTGTGGCATTTCATGCAAACCCACTAACCTACTGAGCTCTCAGTTAAACAGGTTTGCTATCCATGTTGTGTTATGTGGTTTTCTGGCCAGCAACACTGTTGCCAGCCACAAAACTGTACTTGTTTACGTTTAAATGGTGTGTGGCATGAATATGCAATTAGCTCTGATGATCATCCCTGATCATCATTCACATGTAAACTCCATGTAGGTTTCTGAATCCCAGGGCAAAGGAAATTAGCATAGGAAGTAAAGATAAGACTAGAAAGGTTTAAGCAGGAAATGGCAGAAGAATGGGATAAAAATAAAAGAAATCCTGTGGTAGCGTTGTCGCCTCTCGGTAAGACGCTGCCCTGTTTGATTCTCAGCTAGAGCGTCTTCTGTGTGGAGACATGTGTGAATGGGCGTACCTTTGTTGAAGGTTGTGCATCAGAGCTGGCAACTTGGCATGTAAAAATCTACTGCCAATCATTAGCGGACCGGAGTTCTGCTGTGGTGACCCCTAACTGGGAAAAGCCGAAAGACACAACAACATTAGAGATGAAAGTGTTAGGTTGCAGAAGGAAAAGGGAAAGTTAGTTAATAAAAATGTGAACAGTTAAGAATGGAGTTAATGGAGATATAAATGGAAAAACAAGGAGGGAATAGAGCCTGAAGAAAGGGGAAAATAGCTTACAAAGATCATACAAGCCTGGGAGAATGAGAAACTATGGAATAAAGGAATAGCAGAAAAGCAACTTTATTTTAAAGCAAACCCCAAAGCAATAAAAGTTTAAGCAAGAAGTGGAGGGGGATTTATAAGTTAGGAAAGAATATAAGAGACCAGAAATTTTTCAAATTAAAATAAATATTGAATGGGTTTAAGGAACACAACCAGAGTCTGCACAAGTCAGAAGAATAGGAAGATGGTAATGAGAGATGGGAATGGATGGAGATGAGAAAGTTGGAAGAGGCAGAAAAGAAAAATTGGTAGAAAAAATAAAGAAGGATAAGACAGAGAAGGAATCAGGAAATTGCAAAAGGGAAGTCACCAAGCAGTGATGGAACATTAATGGAATTTTTGGAAATACAGAAAGAAAATTAGAGAGATGTTGACTGTATTTAGTAGTATACAAGAGGGTGGTCAGATGCCACAATATCAACACATAATCACAATTATAAATGCTTTATGATAATATGTGCTGAAATATTAGACAAAATACTACTAAGAATCATACATGGGCACCAGACAGGATTTGTAGAGGAAAGAAGGACAATATACATTGAAATAATGCAACACAGGAAACAAGATAAGAAATGGTGATATCACTAGATGCAGAAAAGCCATTTGTCAAGGTAGGATAGAGTTGCCTAGTGGAAACATTTAGGAAAGGTAGATTCCCAGAAAATGCATGGAATTAATTAAGAGAATCTATGAGAGGGATTGTCAGTAGAAAGGGGCATGAAACAATGATGTCCTCTCTCCCTGGTGCTAGTTGCCTTATATATAACATTTCTAGTCAAAGTAAAACAAACCGTAATATAAAGTGATTTACATGGGGTATGGGGAGAAAAGAAGAATTTATTATATGCAGCTGACATATTACTTACATTAACAAAGAAAAAACAAAGGACTTGATAGTGACTAGAAAGACAGAGGAAGAGGAGAAGAAGGAGTAGAAAAAAATGATACCAGAAGAGATCAAGTACCTAGGAGAAACACTCAGGGGACAATGGAGGGGATACTAAAAATCACATGTAAAAACAAGTATCAAAAGGTGAAAGGACAAATAAGGAAATAAAAAACAATACATTTAAATACTGACCAGAGAATACAAGCACTGAAAATATACATAATTTCACAGTTCATTTACTGAGGCCAAGCATTCTGTTAAATCCCAGGCAACAAGCTGTTGAAAGAGATAGACCAGATAAGTAAGCATGAGAGGGGAGAAAACCTAGAGAGGCCTAAGGAGATTAATAGAGACAATGGGTAAAGGGGGCTGGGGGTTAGGTGTACCAGTTGTTAAGGAATAGCTATATGCCTGCTAAATAGCAACTATATTTGCAATAACAGATGTTCATAGGTTCATAGGTTTATACTAGGCTATGCCCTAAGGCATTTATAAGCCTAGCCCAAGGTTTTGTGGCTTACGCCACCCCTTATGTTAAAAAATATTGTGCCCATTAGTTTGTTTTGCCTCTGTCCAGCAGTGACACAGAGATGATTCCCGGGGTAAACCTACGATCTCCCATCCACCGGTCAAGATTTCTCTTGAACAGAGCCAGCGAGGTGCTCTGCCTCACATGAACCGGGATTTTATTCCACAGCATAGGGAGTCTCTGAGTGACAAATCTATCCCTCCAGCATGTCTTATTTATATCCGTGCTAAGGTTTAAGTCGCTTGCTCTAGTGGATCTGGTAGATTTGGATTTTTTGAGGTGGAGCATGTCCATTAATTCTGGGTTGGACATGGCCTTGTATGTCAGGCACAGGTCACCTCTGAGCAGACGGTATGCGACTGAATAGAGCTGGAGTGTCTTCAGTCTGGCAGCATATGACAGATTTTGGAATCCCTTTATCCTGTTGGTGAGGAACTTTTGGGGTCTCTCCAATTGCTGCAGGTGTCGGGTGAGATACATCCCGAATGGGGCATTGTACTCGATCATTGGTCTGATAAGTGAAGAGTACAGGGGAACAATGACCTCACTTGATCTGGATGTGAATCCCTTCATGATCAGGTGGGCAATGTAGAAAGTCTTTCTAACCACTTTAGCAATGTGAGTGTCAAAAGAAAGGCCACTGTCAACCTGGGTCCCCAGGTCCCTGATAACCTCTTCTGTGCTTAGTGGATTGCCACCTATATGGTAGCTTGGGGTTACCTTGTTTTTCCTGAAGGGTATGACTATACATTTTTTGGCATTTAACTTCAGGCCATGGCTCTGGCACCAGCTATCAGTTTCCTTGAGACCCCTCTGAAGGATATCTGTGTCCGATGTACTTTCCACTATGGTGCCCAGTTTGCAGTCATCTGCAAACTTTGTCAGCCATAGTCCTCCTATGTTTGCCTGTACTTCTGAGAAGTAGATGCCGAACAACAGGGGGCCAAGGACTGAGCCCTGTGGGACACCACTTGTGACCGGCTTGGAGTCTGACATGGTGCCAGCAACTCCGACCCTGTGGGTTCTGTCCTTTAGCCAGTTTGCAACCCATCTTGTGACATATGGGTTTACATTTAAGCTGGTAAGTTTCTCTATAATACCTGAGTGGGGTATTGTGTCGAAAGCTTTTGCAAGGTCAAGGTAGGCTGTATGGACTGCCTTTCCCTCATCAATGGCCTTGGTGACTGTTTCGAAGAAGTCGACCAAGTTCAAAAGGCATGATCTGCCCTTGACAAAGCCAAACTGGGTCAGGTCCAATGTCTGCAAGTCCCCTATGTCTTTGTTTATGAGTTCCATTATGATCCTTTCCATAGCTTTGCAGACCAGGCTTGTTAAGCTTATGGGGCGGTAATTACCAGGGTCCGTAGAGGCACCGCCTTTGTGGAGTGGGACCACAGTTGTCGTAGCCACTCCTTGGGCACGTATCCTGTGGTAAGGCTAAGATTAAACAGCTGCCTTATGTGCGGGTTTAGTTCCTCATTGAGTTCGTGTAGCACACAGCCGGGGACACCATCCGGTCCCATTGATGCTGTGTTTTTAGCTTTAGAGAGAGCAGCTTTTACCTGCACATTTGAGATGTCTGGGAGGCTACACTCCGCTGGGATAGTTATCTCTCCTTTTGGGGGGGAGAGGGGGGTGAAGTTTGCACTGAACCTGTCCGCCAGTATGTTGGCAATGTCTGTGGGTTCAGTGATTTTTGTATCATTTTGGACTAATTTTGAGCATATCTGGGAGATTCCGCCCAGGTTTCTAACATAGCTGAAGAAGGCCTTATGATTGTCTTTTGAATCTATGGCAATTTTTCTCTCAAAGTTGGCCTTGGATGATTTTATGAGTGCTCATATTTTTTTACTAATAATGATCAAGGGTGTCTTCTCTTTTATGGATTTTGCTCTATCATGTAACAGCTTTCTCCTCTTATTGTAAAGTTTGTTTATGGCTGGGGTCCACCAGACTGGACGTTTGCCCTTGGTGGAAAGAGTCTTGGTTTTATTAGGGATTGCCTGATCCATGCAGTCCTGGAGGTGTTCGTAGAAGGCATTTGTAAGGGCTTCCGCAGCTTGGGTTGTGGTTTCCAATGGCTCGGGGGCCTTGAAGGATAACACACCAGTCTTGAGTAGTGTGAAGTTTGCTTTAGAGAAGTTCTTCACTGTGGTCTTTTTTGTTTGGGGTGGGGGCGGGATGTGAATTTCCAGTGAGATTAGTTTATGATCTGATCTCACCAATGAGGGATATACTTCTGGTGTGGAGCATTTTGTCCCCATGTTTGTGATGATGAGATCTAGTATATTTTCTCCTCTTGTGGGAATGGTGACTAGTTGTTCCATGGCATTTGAATTTATGAACTCCAGGAACCTTTGGGCTAAAAAGTTGGGGCTTGAGTAATGTTCCCAGTCTATATTCGGGTAGTTGAAGTCACCCAATATAATGGTGTTTGGAGATACATTTATACCCTCCAGTGTCTTCAGGAAGGCTGTGTGGGGTTCCTGAGTTTGAGAGGGTGGCCTGTAGCATGCTACAAATTGTAGAGCAGTTTTGCCTATGGTTAATTGCACCTGGATGGTTTCCGATGCTTCGTGCATTGCCACCAACCTGGAGGTGTGGGTATCCTTGATGAATATGGATACACCCCCTCCTTTTGTGGTGTGGTCTGGGTTTTGGGGCCGGAACGCATGATATGAGGTAAATATAAGCATATTGGAAGTAAATAATTCAGAGGGGAAAGCAAATTTAAGGAGGGTAAGGTTGTACTTGAACTTATTTTAGAGACAACAGCAGAAGAATTGAAATGCAGTGGTTAAAAGAAATGTCACTTACCCACTAACTGGACTAGTATTTTAATAGAAACCAAAAATTAAAACAGGAATTAGCTAGAGCATCTTCTGCATGGAGACATGCGTGAATGGGCATACCTTCGTTGAAGGTTGTGCATTAGGGCTGGTAACTCGGCACGTAAAAATCAACTACCAATCATTAGCAGACTGGAGTTTCGCTGTGGTGACCCCTAACTGGGAAAAGCCGAAAGACACAAACAAACAAACAAACAAAGTTGGTACTGTACTTAGAAAACTATTCCAAAACTATTAAAAAGACAACAGCAGAAATTTAACATTTTTATTTTCTGTTTTGCATTGCTTAAAATTATCAGGATATTCCCTTCTGAAATTGTCATATGCATCAAATAAAAAGAAACCAGAGTCTGCAATCTTTCTTTCAATTAGTCTTCCTTTCCTGTTAAAGCACATGAGGTGTCAACAGCCTGATGGACCTTAAGAAGTATAGCATACATACGGAAACACTAAATATAAAGGTGGGAGAACTGATTTCATACATGGAGTTGTGCAAGAGGCAAATAGGATGTTGTTAAACTGCATTTAGGTCCATTGCTAAATCTTATTGTTGATCTGATTCACATCAGTTGGAATTTCACCATATTAAGCAATACATATCCCTTTGGATTACAGAAGTGTTAATGTAAAAAATATCATTTTGGTCACAATGTATTTATATTATTTTATTTGTTAACCATGTAAACCACTTTTCAAGGGTCACCTGAGGAGCACTGTCTGGATAAGTGTCTTTTTCAGATTCACATAGAAGGAAAATGGAACCTGATGTAATCAAAACCTGTACTACAGGGCAAAGGTCTTTATCAGGTCATTGCCTTAATTCAAACTGTCAGGCACAATGCATTTAAGGCTGAGTGAACTTAAGCAATAAAAAATATATGCAGACATAGTTATAACAGATATAATATAATAGATATATATTTTATATTTATATAAAAATTTTAATAAAAACACCTGCTATGATAGGTTAATTTTAAAATATGCATACATTGATTTTATTTATATATTTATTTCTTTAAATTTACTTCTCATGGTAAGGCTCTGAACTCAACAGTTCCTTTTCAGACCCAGACAAGGTTGTAAAATATGAAACAAGAAACAAGTTCCAATAGTAAAATATGCAGGTTAAAATCAAACAGGTAATTAAATTGCATTCATGCAAAAAATATGAAAATTAGTGCACAAACTGCAACATTATATGACTATAGTTTATTACTAATAAATGTTAGCATTGAATGTGATGCATTTACAAAACATACAATACTGTGGTAGGAGTGCAGGAAAGAAGAGTTAAAGGAGGACTGCAGAAGGAAAGTTAAGATAATGCAATGATGTAGGCTGATAATGGACGGGCAAATATGTGATAGCTGGAGTTAGTTAGCTGTTTCAAAGGGAAGCAGTTGACTATATCTGTGAGGGTTACAGACATTAAATCCACACTGCTGAAACCAGATATATGGTATAAGCAGGGCTATGATTTCTCATTATACACCACTGCAAAACATATAATATGCAAGGGATGTCTGGCCTTAAGACAGTATGGTAAGTATGCATTGCTCGTTTAGGTAGTAGCCAACATCTGCCACACCTAAATAAACTTTACATTGCACATTTACAGATCTAAGTTACAATCCCTGGCTCCAAAGGATTATATATCAGAGTTATAATCCCTGGCTCCAAAGGATTTCACCCACCTTAGACTGATCTCAGTGCCTCCCAGAGCAATCTTACCATTGGTAACTGATACACACACTCAGGCATGAAAACAAGCATTCATGCACGTGCACTTGCATGGGTGCCCAAGGACACACACACACACAAACACACACACACACACACACACACACACACACACACACACACACACACACACACACACACACACACACACACTAGTAGTAACACTTTGTTCACAAATGGATATCTGTTCAACAAGCAAACCTTTAAGATAATAAACAAATAAATGATTAGCCATGAGCATTTAAAATGCAATAATAAAATCATTTAGTTGGAATAAAAAAGACAAATCATCAAAGGGGAAAAGTGAATATGCAATCAGAAATATTCTTGCAAAAGAAAGATAAAATAAAGGTTTTTAAATAGGAATCATCATACAGCAAAAGGTATTTATTGACCAGCTAAACCAGACCTTGATTATTTTTAAGTTAAGATATAGAGTGTCCTTATTGTCTCTTTGTTTCAAGATCAAAAATAGAATTTTTTCAGAGTCCTTACAAGCAATATAATACAGTTGTGCTCTGTCAGCTTCTACATCATCCAAAAGGAAAATCCATCAACTCATTTTCTACCAGACAAAGTAGTATTTGACTTGAAATAACTGTCTCGCTATCTTTTGATGTGAATCACAAAGGGTTCCTGTGGTTTTATTTTGAATTTTAGAAGATGCCTTCTTGTTTCCATAGTTACATGAATCTGAGTGGAGTCCCAACAAGCTACTTCTCAAGTAAGGCATCACCACATGACCTATTCCAATATCTTCCAAGGAAGCATTATGTTTTAAGGATTGCAGAATTTTGCACACTCAAGAAATAAAGACTGTTTCATTGATTTATTTAATATTTATTATTAATATTATATTTTTTAGAATGATTTTGTATGATTACTTATTTATTGTAATGTTCTAATTGATTTTAACTTTTGATTGGTTGACTGTGTCATGTGTTCTTATTTTGAATTGTTATATAAATTGATTTATTTTGACTAGTTTTATTACCACTGAGGAAGGATAGCACCCTAAAGTTTTGGATTTTCTACATATTGTTTGTTTTAATAAAATGGTTTGGTGTATCTAAGGTCTGAGCTTCTTCTATTTTGTTTTACTTAACCTATTGACAAATGTTTCAATGTTCTGCAAAGGAATGCTTAATGGCAAAGCTTTTAATCCTTGTAGTTTGGAGGTAGAAAGAGGATGCATGTGGACTTGTGACATGTGATATTGGAGCTTACACAATGTTAAAATATTGTTGTACATTCTGGAAATTGAACCCCTAGGATAAAGGATGCAAACTTGAAACTTAGCTTATTAACTGACACTGCTTCAGGAGATTACCTTTTAAGTATGGTAATCAAATATATACTAATTTCAGAATGAATGGAGATACACTTCAGAGAGGCTTATATATGTGATTTTCATTAGTCCTGGGAATATATTCCTATATAAATGTCAGTATTTCACTTTATAAACACCTTTCAGATGGTTTCAGTTGGATAAGCTGAGTAATGCAAGTTGGGGTATTTAACATACATACTTCACAAGACACAACTCTCCTAAACATATAGGACATGTAATGAGTTATGATGATTATAAAACAAGTATTGTGCTTATCATACATATGCAACTGAATTTTAAATATTGTCATTGTCACATTTAAGAAATGTAACATATATTAGCTTGAGGTTATATGTGAAGCATCAATGATATATGCTAAATAGAAACATTTACTTATGCAAGCAACTATAATTTTCTTTAGTTTTACAGCCCTAATCAAAATTTTGCAAAAATGGGATGCTTACACCTTTTGTAAAAGTACCTTTTAGGTGAAGGTTGGCATAATGGTTAAGGTGCTAACCTTACAGACAGAAGGTGCAGGGTTTGAATCTAACAAAAGGTAACTGGCTAGACTTATAATAGCCCTCAAGGGCAGTTAGTGTAGCATGAATCTGTGAACCTATTCAAATCCTCAATTAGCCATAAATTCACTATACTTCTCCATTGTGGCACATAGATAGGTATATATCAGGTGGAATTTCTCCATTTGGTACTTTTGCAGAGTACTAAGGAAAGTGGAACATTGACAAGTATGTTTTCACTATAAAAGACATCTTAAACTACATTTTTCACTTTTTTCCTTAGGTAGTGAACCATGTGTGTGCACTTACAAGCAGAGAGCAAATGCAAATTAAAAGGAAATAAAAAATACATATTGTGAATAATTGCAGTGTGATCTATAAACAGGATTCAAACAATGCATCACTTGTCTTATTTCTTTCAATTCACTTCAGTTTTACCTTGTCAACAGATAAGGTTACAGGACATGTGCACATTCTTCACTGACTACTATCAGGAATGCTGCCAGCTGCGAAATGCCACCAGGCATGTTTGTGCTACATAAGACATCCTAAACTCATAAACTAAATTTTTCACTTTTTCCCTTAGGTAGTGAACTGAGTTTGCCTGCTGCCAAGCAGACAACAAATACAAAGTTAAATGAAAAAAGTACACATATATTGTGAATAATTGCAATGTGATCTCTAAACAGATTTTGAACAATGCATCATGTGCCTTATTTCACTCAATTCACTTCATCTACTCTTTGTGCCATAGATTTGGACATCTGTCAGGTGCATTCTCAGCAGTAATTACTATCCATGTTGCCAAGGTCTGCACACAGATGCCAGGTATATTTGCACTACATAAGGTAGCCTAAACTACATTTTTTCACTTTTTTCCTTAGCCAGTGAACCATGTTTACATGCTGCTGAGCAAAGAGCAAATGAAAAATACATTAGAGAACATATATAAGAGAAAAAAAGAGCTGACATTAAATAAAATACCATCAATGGGTATATATAGCAATGACCACAGCAAGCAGTGCATTCAAGTGATACCATCAACTTTCTCACTTCCCATTGCAACATCAGAAATGTACATTGTGGAACACATTATCAGACTTATAGTTAATAAAAAGTAACGTGAAAGTGAACACAAACTTAGATGTTGTTAGCAATACTGACAATATTTGATTTTTTAAAAAAAAGACACAGTGGTATCACAAAATGTGATTAAATATCTAAACCGACTACCCTCTGTAAAATTATCAGTTAAGAAAATTCAAACCACGAATCAGCTGTCCTTTTTCTCAAAGCTCACTGTATTTACCCCTTGTTATCTGACGTGTATTTTTTATACTGAGTACTATCCAAAGAGCTGATGGCCATTCAGTGCTGCCAGGTTTGTTTGCACTACATAAGGCAGCTTAAAGTAAAATTTTCACTTTTTCCTTAAGCTGTGAAAGCACATTTCACTCTATCAAGTAGCACACAAATGCAGAATGTGATATATATCAGAAGAATTCACAGAACATTTTTTATAACAATTTGAAAGCACACACCACTCTGAAAGTGCAACAAACACAAGTTGTGAAAGTGGCACTTTCTCATTTGACAGTAAATGTATAGATGATTGTGATACTGCCAATCATTAGAGCATATCTAGCAATGAGCAGAGGAACTATTGCATTGCACTGATATTTTCACCTTCTCACATCTCCTTGCCACATTAGTACTATCATATATATTGCATAATATCAGGACTTTAGCTATCATCATGGGAATGGAGTAGTTCACAGGGAACATCAGAAATGATTTTATCATTGACACAGCACGCACAATTAATATTGCCATCATTTCAAATGAATTATCAGACTGTCACTTTTAGCCAATGCTGATCTTGAGTTTCCCATATCAACACATTCATTCACCAAAATAAGTGTCAAGATTTATGACCTCCATGAGTAAAATGAACTGTGAGACAGTTTCAAACCCCATGCCATCTGTGCTCTTCCTCTAAATTGAATATGTTTACAGATTTTACCAGAGAGAAATGTGTGTGATAGCTTAGATTTCTTAACTCTGTTCTGTCCAGACAGCTGTGAAAAGTGCAACAATGCTGGTCTATATTGATCTATTGATGGCAATCCAAATACAATTTGTCATTTTTCACCTTGGACAGTGAACTACTACTGACTGCTTCCAGTCAATAGAGTGCAGTACCAAATGGTGCACTGGACAAACAATAAAGGGGAACAAATTTTGGAAACAGATACTTTAAATATGCATTTCTGATGTTTAATCAACTTTATCTTGCAACAGAAACCTGCATGGATTTGAGCCATCAAACCAAGGTAATGAGGAAAATCATTGACGAGTATTCCCCATATTTGCCACAGACAAATAAATATATCATCAATGAGAAAAAGTGTTTAGATATACTGAAAATGTCAATTGTATGATTTCACACTGAAAGTGAAACAAGAACAAGTTATCAAAGTTGCACTTTCTCATTTGACAGTAAATGTAAAAATGATTGTGATATTGCCAACAATTAGGATATCCATATACTCACACAATATTAAACTAAGACTGCAAACACTGCAAATCTATTTGTTTCTTTCTCTATCGTGCATCATTACCTTATTTTTGTTTTCTTAATAGCAATTCTATCTCACTTTTACTGCATATGCTATCTGTATCAATGTTTAATGTACTCCCTTGAATATGAACAGCATTTCTTACTAAAGGGACAGCAACTGTAGTTATTAAAGCCAACATATGAATGTTAGGAATGCTGCTGTCCTAACTCAGTCAATTATTTTCAGGCTTTTTTGTAAGTCTGTTCTCTCTGACATACCCTTGGTAAGAGTACATCAAAGATGGGAGTCTGTGAAACACTGATTTTTCTTGCATTCAGACTAATCATAGATGCCTACAAGGCATTAGCAAGTAACTCTTCACAATGCTATTCCTTGCAGTACTAGGGCATGTGAATGCAATTGTGTAGCTCCTTAGACCATGTTTACATTTCTACACTTAGTGAGATTTTGGTATTCAGGACAGCTAGTGATGTGACACTTCATTTGTATACTCACAGTGCTCATATGGCTGACTCTGCACTATATAAGGGTAATTGTGTATTTAATGCACTTGTATCATAGTGGGGAGACTGCTTGGATCCAGAGAGCTTGATACAATTAAACAACATTTGGAGAGTTATCTACTTTTGACACTGCTTTATTGTCAAGGTATGTCTGTACTTCTTACATAATGCTTTTAGTGTAACATTTATTTATCTTACTGTTTTTTTGTATCCTTTACTTTGATATAGCCCAGGTATACCAGTTATGTCTACATTACAAAAAATATGCCACAGAATGCTACCTGACCCATATTTTGTAGACTGTATTTTATTATTACTTGCACAGTTATTGTCGATGAATGTAATATAGCTTTGTAGGAAGGGCTGGCATTTTTACACGTGTTAGCACAAAGAAATGTGCTAAGTTTGTGATATCTATCTGGTTGCCCTTCACAGCAGTTTGATAGCACTTATAATAGTTGTTTTATATTTATATTGCTACATTGTGAAGTTTTCCTGTAAATGCTACAATGTATTGCACAGTTATACAAACCTGTGTTCTCTGCATTACAGAACTATTACAAATTGTAGCTGATATTTTCATTTAAAATATGTTTTTGGGGGAGAGTGGGCAGTCCTAACTTGTAATTATAGGAAGTATTATCTTTTAAATTGTTCTGTGCATAATGGATGCAAACCTTAATACAAAACTGAGTTCACAGCCATCGTGTCAAGCAGGGCCGGCCCGTGCTATTGGACTGCCAGACTGCAGCCCCCTCAACAAAAAGAACTAAAAAGAAATTAAAGAAAAAGAAAAAAGAAAAAAAAAAAGTTTTAAAATTTGCAGACTTCGCACATGCGCAGTAGTCCAGACTACTGCGCATGCTCCTGTGCACAGACTCACTGGGAAAACACGTCGGGGCCAGACTGCAACAGTCAGTCTCTCGTCGTCGGGAAGGGTTTGGATCTCGGGAATCTCGCGGGTCTTTGGAGTATTGTGCGGGCATTTGGATGTACATTATGGAGAATGGACAGGTTGGATGTACATTATGGAGAATGGACAGCCAGGATAGGTAAGTGTGCTAATTATTTTATAGTGCTTGAATTTATACTGGACTGATGCTTTGTAGTGTGTGTGTTAATTATTACTATTTGATGCTTTGTAGTGTGTGTGTTAATTAATTATTACTATTTATGCTGGACTGTGGTTAGGGAATTGCGTGTGTGTGATTATGCTGACTGGTTAGGGAAGTGTTATGCTGGACTGGTTAGGGAAGTGTTATGCTGGACTGGTTAGGGAAGTGTTATGCTGGTGTGTGTGTGTGTGTGTGTGTAAATGCCCCAGGTGCTCATGGTGGGGTGGTAGGGAATACATCAGGCTTGAACCCTGTACCCTGTATGCAGGTGTTAAAGACTTGATTTCCCTACCCACCACCATTTGTAAAAAAATTGCAGATTTTTGCCTCATATTTGATCTGATCTGTTCCTCATAATATCTGTGGTTTGTAAATATTACAATGCTTGCTATTTGATGGTGTAGTAGTAGCATTGTTGCCTCACAGCTGCAGGTTCTCAGGTTTGATTCTTGGCTAGGGTTCCTTCTTTGTGGGGTCTGTTATCTTCTCCCTGTGTTTGTGTGGGCTTGCTTTTATTTGATGGTGCACTGGTAGCATTGTTGCCTCACAGCTGCAGGTTCTCAGGTTTGATTCTTGGCTGGGGTTCCTTCTTTGTGGCATCTGTATCTTCTCCCTGTGTTTGTGTGGGTTTGCTTTTGTGTCCTCCCATGTTACAAAGACATGTCTGCATTATTTCTTCCTCGGCCTCTGCTGAAAATTGTTTTTTTGTTCCAAGTCAGACTGTCCTGATTAACAAATGTTTAATAAAATTGACAGGCATTTGAATTTCAGACTTCAGGTTTCTGAATGTTTAATTTTTTACATATTTGATGGTGCAGTGGCAGTATTGTTGCCTCATAGCTACAGGGTTTGTGGTTTGATTCTTGGCTGTGGTGCCTTCTTTGTGGAGTCTCTGTGTTTGTGTGGATTTGCTCTGGTATCCTGCCATTTTACAAAGACGTGTCTACAGTATTTCTCCCTGGGCCTCTGCTGAAAATTGTTTTTGTTCCATCAGCAGTAAAATTGACAGGCATTTTGAATTTCATACTTCATAGTCTTCAGAAAATACATAGTAAAACAACTTTTTATTCTAGCAATAAATATATAGTAACACAACCTTTTATTATAGCAATTTTTTAAGTTTATAAGATGACTATTTGAAATTTTTCCTTATTTTTGGGATTGTAATACCCTGTTAGTGGCTTTGTCCAGGTTTTTTGTGCTAAGGTTGACAGCTATGGCAAGAACTGAATTCACTGAATATGTTTGAGGGCTGTATTCCCTCATTACTGGGTTTGTCCAGGTGTTTTATGCTAAGAGGTTGACAGCTATGGTGAGAACTGAATTCATTAAATGATAGCCATTTAAGTTTCAGTCTTCCTCTCGTTCACAAAACAGCTGATTTGGCGTAGTGGTATGTTGCTCTTGACTGTTTTGCACAGGGACCTTGTCTGTAAAATGTACAGTGGTAACACAGCATTTTTCTTTCACAAAGCAGGTGATTTGGCATAGTGGTATGTTGTTCTGACTCTTTTTTGCACAGGGACTTTGGCAGTAAAATGTATGGTGGTACCGTGGTAACACAGCATTTTATTCTAGCAGCTTTCCAAGATTATACAAGCAATGTTTAATGTGTCCCTGGTTTTTGCCCTTTTGACCCACACCAATAAATTTGGCTTTTTCCAGACTTCTTGTGCTACGAAGTTGAGATGCAGTTGAGTATTGAGTAGATTTTACAAGGAGCTGAGAGCTGCAGGAGCAGAGAAGTTTAGTGCTAATAGCACGACAGGCTGTGTGCTTGCTTTGGTTGCAGAAGGTTGTTGGTTCTACTCCCATAAGGGGTGAATGCTGCCGTACTAAAAGTTAAGATGCTAATTATGAGCCTGTTATCAGTTTGCCATCCATTTCCTATTGCAATATTACTAGCTTATTTTTAATGTAATTTAGGAAATTTATTCCACAGGGGCATCAGACACTTTATTGTTCGATGAAGCCATGAAATATAAAGGTGATTGCTAGCACCAACCTCTTCATTACAGATTTATTTAACGTGGAATTATTTAGATTACTTTTTTACTACTTCAGAGATTGTGCATATTTACTGATAATGGTGGACTGTAGAATTGTGCATATTTACTGATAATAGTGGACTGTAGAAGTTTGAGTGGACTTTTATGATGGAAATGTTCTGAATTGGACAGTTTTGTTTCATTGTTTATTGGAAAAATGTTCAAAGCAATAGGAAGGTGTATCAAAGAGCACATGTATGTTTCATATGCAAGGCGCCTATGATTTGAAAACAGCCCAGAATTAATTTTTATCTGCCACGAGTAAAATGTATTTTCTTTGAATGTGGATTTTAATGTTGTTTCAGTGAATGTGAGTTTCAAGGGCAGAGAAGGTTTAATGCCAAGTTTGTTTAGCAGATGTCTTAGTGTTTGTGTTGTAAAATGCAAAAATAAAACTTTCAAATGAAGTTCAAATCATCATAGAAGTAAATCAGTACGCACATTAGTGTTTATGGTAAATGGAGTGAAATAGCAAAGTAATGGATCATTGGAATGGCTGCAGGGAGGCTCCATTCAACCAGGGTTTTGTGAGGGGGAAGGGCGGCAAACCTAGACAGCCCCAGCTGAACCATACCTCCCAACTGTCCAGATTTTCAAAGAATGAATAGATTTTTTGCTTCTTATTTTTGATTTGTTCCTCATAAAAATTTGTGGTTTTTTGGCAAATCATTTAGGAATTAAGTCACTAAATAATGACACACCTAGTTTCAGACTTCATAACCTTCAGAAAAATGCATGCTAAAGTAAGACCTGTTCTATCAACTGTCCCAGTTTATAGAAGAGCATTTTTTAGTACTGTTTATATGTTCCCCCCAATATATCTGGCCTTGTCCAGATTTATTGCATTAACAGGTTGAGAGGTGCATGCAAATAAATTGCTTTATAGAATTAAGCATAGCCAAACCTCTGAACTGTCCCTGATTTTGACTCAAAATGTTGCTCTTCCCCTAATGATCCCTCCGCAAAATAGCAATTTTGGAAGAAAACGTGGAGGGTTTATAATTAAGAAATAACTGTAATAATCAGATTACTTTTATTTCAGAAATGCATGTAGATTATTTTATTTTGTCAGCTGCTCAAGTTAGCAGTACTAATATTAAAGTGTCCCTTCTTTGACAGGTTCCCAGCTGTATTGTGTTGCTATTTTATATTTTTACATCTCATTTTTTGGTCCATTTTTCATAAAATTAATTTTTTTTGGCAAATTAGTGGCAAATAATTAAAGACTGAAGTTAGAAAATAATGACAGACATTTGAGTTTCAGATTTCATACCATTCAGAAAATTCATACTAATGCAAGACCTCTATTAGCTTTCTAAGGTTATAAGAGCGATATTTTAAAAATTGTCCTTATTTTTGGGCCTTTGTCCCATTTCTTTGTATGGCTTTGTCCAGATTTCTTGCTCTGAGGTTGAGAGGTATGACAAATGTGTCAGGGCCATCACAAGTCAGCCAGAGACATTTCAAACTGTGACATACTTGTTACACCCCACTCCCCCATGTAGTGACTCTGGATGTGTCAAAGCAAGGCAAGGAGTAGTTATGCAGTGTAAATGTGCAGAGAATCCCACCCATCCAAGGTAGACACAAGTACTAGAGTGGCTTTTCATCTGTCCTTGATTTTTGCAGAATGGTCTGGTTTCTGTCATATTTTTTGTACTGTTGATTTATGCTTATTACTCAAAGTGCCTGTTGCTCTGTGTTTAAGTAGCAATACTTTAATGACCATCAGGTAAGCTTGGCTGAGATTGCAAGATGCAAGTAAGCTTTGATAAGCATACTGTTAAAGAATTGCCAACATTGAAAGCCTTTCTGTTGCCATGTATAGAATACTTAACTAGATAATGTATAAGCCTTGGGTATTGAAAAGCATATGCCAGTATTTGTAATAAAGGACAGAATTACATTATTTTAAGAGTCTCATTACACTTGGAGACTTACAGTCATCTCTGCAGGCTTTAATCATAAACCGAATGCCAATTGTGTGGTCTATAACCTGTACAGTAATCCTTTTAAGCAATGTATCTTGAGCTTATTTCTTGTTTGCTTTTCATTTTTTACTTTGATCATGTTTTCCCCATGAAACGAGTAGTTGTCAGGCAGCAGGTCTTTTTTTGGATAAGGAACATTTTTACAAGTGGGGGCGTCAGAGATTTCTACTTTCAGCATGTTACTTGTTACTTTAATAAAGCTGAATATAAATTATAATTAGAACTGTAGTGCAAGAAGTGGTTTGAGTTGAGTGCTGCTTGTTTTTCTTATACTTGATTTTGACTGGCATTCCATTAATGTATTTAAAAAAAGTAATTTATTTCTTCATGCCTCACAACCTTTTTTGTTTCCATCTAGATATTAAGCTGTCATGCAGCCAATGCATTGAAATATTTTTATTCTTCTACACTTCATTTTGTCTTGATTGGACTCTCATGACAACTGTTTGGCACCCAATGCAGTATATTTAGTTTTTGTGGTTTGCTACTACAGGTGTTTGTGTGTGTGGTAGGGAATACCTCAGGCTTGAATCCTGTACCTTGTATGCAGGTTTTAAAGACCTTAATTCCCTACCCACCACCATTTGTGAAAAAAAACTGCAGATTTTTGCCTCATGTTTGATCTGATCTGTTCCTCATAATATCTGTGGTTTGTAAATGTTGTAATGCTTGATATTTGATGGGGCAGTTGTAGCATTGTTGCCTCACAGCTGCAGGTTCTCAAGTTTGCTTCTTGACTGGGGTGCCTTCTTTGTGGGGTCTTTATCTTCTCCCTGTGTTTGTGTGGGTTTGTTTTTGTGTCCTCCCATGTTACAAAGACATGTCTGCATTATTTCTTCCTGGGCCTCTGCTGAATTTTTTTTTTGTTCCAAGTCAGACTGTCCTGATTAACAAATGTTAAATAAAATTGACAGGCATTTGAATTTCAGACTTCAGGTTTCTGAATGTTTACATCCTTGCGTATTTGATGGTGCAGTGGTAATATTGTTGCCTCACACCTATAGGTTTTCTGGTTTGATTCTTGGCTGGGGTACCTTCTGTGTGGAGTCTGCATCTCCTCCCTGTGTTTGTGTGGATTTGCTCTGGTGCCCTGTCATTTTACAAAGATGTGTCTGCAGTATTTCTCCCTGGGTCTCTGCTGAAAATTGTTTTTATTCTGTCAGCAGTAAAACTGACAGGCATTTGAATTTCAGACTTCATGTTCTTCAGAAAATCCATAGTAACACAACCGTAACACAACCTTTTATTCTAGCAATTTTCTAAGTTTATAAGATGAATATTTGAAATTTGTCCCTATCTTTGGGACTGCATTCCAGCATTATTGGCTTCGTCCAGGTCTTTTGTGCTAAGGTTGACAGCTATGGCAAGAACTGAATTCACTAAATGTTTGAGGGCTGTATTCCCTCATTACTGGGTTTGTCCAGGTGTTTTGTACTAAGAGGTTGACAGCTATGGTGAGAACTGAATTCACTAAATGATAGCCATTTAAGTTTCAGTCTTCCTCTTTTACAAAGCAGCTGATTTGGCATAGTGGTATGTTGCTCTGTTTTGCACAGGGAGCTTGGCAGTAAAATGTATGGTTCTAGCAACTTTCCAAGATTATACAAGCAATGTTTGTGTCCCTGTTTTTTGGGCTTTTGACCCCCCCCCCCAATACATTTTGGCTTTTTCCAGTTTTCTTGTGCTGCAAAGTTGAGTATTGAGTAGATTTTACAAGGAGCTGAGAGCTGCAGGGGAACAGAAGTTTAGTGCTGCTTAAGTGAAGTTAGTTTGCCTTGTTAATAGCACAGCAAGTTGTGTACGTGTCTTTGATGCAGAAGGCTGTGGGTTCTACTCCCACAAGGGGTGGATGCTGCTGTACTGAGAATGTCCTCCTTGGTGAAGATATTAACTATGAGTTCGTTATCAGTTTGCCATCCATTTCCTCTTGCAATATTACTAGCTTATCATTTTTTAATGTAATATAGGCAATTTATTCCTGAGGGGCAACAGGCACTTTATTTTTCGATGAAACCATGAAATATAAAGGTGTTTGCTAGCAGCAACCTCTTCATTAGTTACAGATTTCTTTAATGTGGAATTATTTAGATGACTTTTACTTCTTCAGAGATAATGCATATTTACTGATAATGGACTGTAGAATTGTGCATATTTACTGATAATGGTGGACTGTAGAATTCTGCATATTTACTGATAATGGTGGACTACGGAAGTCTGAGTAGACTTTTATGATAAATGTTCTGAACTGGGCTGTTTTGTCATTATGGGTGCATGCATTTTGTGTCATTGTTTACTGGAAAAATGTTCAAAACAAATTTAAAACGCCCTCTAACAACTGTAATATATTGTACAAGGAATATAATTTAGTACAATGAGGAAGGTGTATCAAAGAGCACATGTATGTTTCATATGCAAGGGGCCTATGATTTGAAAACAGCCCAAAATTAATCTTTATCTGCCACTGGCAAAATGTATTTTCTTTGAATGTGGGTTTCAATGCTGTTTCAATGAATGTGAGTTTCAAGAGCAGAGAAGTTTTAATGCTAAGTTTTCATTGTGAGACTGCATTGCTTTGTTTAGTAGATGACTTAGTGTTTGTGCTGTAAAATACAAAATAAAACTTTCAAATGAAGTCCAACTCATCATACAAGTAAAGCAGTATGCACATTAGTGTTTATTGTAAATGGAGTGAAATAGCCAAGTAATGGTTCATAGGAATGGCTGCAGAGGCTCCATTCAACCGTGATTTTGTCAGGGGGGAAGGGCAGCAAACTCAGACAGGCCCAGCTGAACTATACCTCCTAACTGTCCAGATTTTCAAAGAATGAATAGATTTTTGCTTCTTATTTTTGGTTTGTTCTTCATAAAATTTGTAGTTTTCTGGCAAATCATTTAGAAATGAAGTCACTAAATAATGATACACTGAGTTTCAGACTTCATAACCTTCAGAAAAATGCATGCTAAAGTATGAACTGTTATTCTATCAACTGTCTCAATTTATACGAGCAACTTTTAGTACTGTTTATATGTTCCCCCAGTATATTTGGCCTTGTTCAGATTTCCTGCATTAACAGGTTGAGAGGTACATGCAAATAAATTGCTTTATAAAATTAGGCATAGCCAACCTCTCAACTGTCTCCGATTTTGGCTTAAAATGTTGCTCTTCCCCCTAATAATCCCTCCGCAAAATAGCAATTTTGGAAGAAAACATGGAGGGTTTACAATTAAGAAATAACTGTAATAATCAAAGTTATAGATTACTTGAAATGCATGTAGATTCTTTTATTTTGTCAGCTGCTCAAGTTAGCAGTACTAATATTAAAGTGTCCCTTCTTTGACAGGTTCCCAGCTGTATTGTGTGGCTATTTTATATTTTTGCATCACATTTGGTCCATTTTTCATAAAATTGTGTTTTTTGGCAAATTAGTGACAAATCACTAAAGACTGAAGTTAGAAAATAATGGCAGACATTTGAGTTTCAGATTTTATACCCTTCAGAAAAGTCATACTAATGCAAGACCTATTCTATTATCTTTCTAAGTTTATTAGAGCAATATTTAAAAATTGTCCTTATTTGTGGGCATTTGTCCCACTTCTGTGTATGGCTTTGTCCAGATTTCTTGCTCTGAGGTTGAGAGGTATGACACGTGTCAGGGCCATCACAGTCAGCCAGAGACATTTCAAATTGTGACATATTTGTTGCACCCCACTCCACCATGTACTGACTCTGGATGTGTCAAAGAAAGGCAAGGAGTAGTTATGCAGTGTAAATGTGCAGTGCCCCCCCCCCCCATCCAAGGTAGACACAAGTACTACAGTGGCTTTTCATCTGTCCTTGATTTTGCAGAAAGGTCTGGTTTCTGTCATTTTTGTACTGTTGATTTATGCTTATTACTCAAAGTGCCTGTTGCTCTGTGTTTAAGTAGCAATGCTTTAATGACCATAATGTAAGCTTGTCTGAGATCATAAGATGCAAGTAAGTTTTAATAAGCATACTGTTAAAGAATTGCCAACATTGAAAGCCTTTCTGTTGTTGCCATGCAGAGAATACTTGACTAGATAATGTATAAGCCTTGGGTATTAAAGGACAGGATTCCATTATTTAAAAAGCTCATTACACTTGTTGGAGACTTCCAGTCATCTCTACAGACTTTACCCGTAAACTAAACAGAATGCCAATCATGTGTGGTCCATAACCTGTACAGTAATCCTTTAAGCAATGTATCTTGAGCTTGTTTCTTGTTTGCTTTTCATTTTTTACTTACATGTTTTCCCCATGAAACAAGTAGATAGTTGTCAGGCAGCAGGTCTTTTTTGGATAAGAAACATTTTTACAAGTGGGGGCATCACAGAGATTTTTACTTTCAGCATGTTACTTATCACTTTAATAAATCTGAATATAAATTATAATTAGAACTGCAGTGCAAGGAGAAGTGGTTTGAGCTGAGTGCTTCTGGTTTTGCTTGTACTTGATTTTGACTGGCATTCCAGTAATGTATTTAAAAAGTAATTTATTTTTTCATGCCTCACAACCTTTTGTTTCCATCTAGATATTAAGTAAGCTGTCATGCAGCCAATGCATTGAAATATTTTTATTCTTCTACATTTATTTTTGTCTTGATTGGACTCTCATAATGATGGTTTGCCACCCAGGGCAGTGTATTTAATTAAATTATTAGTTAATGTTAGTTTTTGTGGTTTTGGGCATAGCTCCTCCCCTTTCTGGTTGGCCACACCCCTTCCCCTTGACCCCACCCATTCAGCTGGGTCCTGCAGCCCCCCTTTGATATGAAGTCACCAGCCGCCACTGGTGTCAAGTAGAACTTCCAGGTATGCAAAATGCAAGTGCATATCATAGTTGTCTGATGTATATATATATATATATATATATATATATATATATATATATATATATATATATATGTAGGGTGAGAGAGACATTGGGGGAATCCAACTGTCTATTACATTTTTGTATTATAACATTCTTAATCTGCACATGTGAAGGGGATTGTTCTCTTTTTCTTGTTTCAGTTACATTGTGCTACTTAGCGGACTTCTTTTCTTTCCATTCCTTGCATACAGGGTCATCTGGTTTGCAGGCTGTCAGCCCACCTGCACATGTTAAGCACATATTTGTTTATTGTTATTACTGTATATAAGGTAGATTCAGGTCTAAATGAGAGTAACATTTCTATTACTTTAGCATCTATTAGAGTTTAACATACCTTTCATGTCAGAAAAATATGTGACCACATTTATTCTCTATTTCTTTCTTTATTATATTTACTGCTTGTTATCATAGGTGATCTTGACAGTGGAACTGTGGCACTCCTATCATCTGATGCCAGAGTATTGCTAGCTTCTGATGATGATGGTGGGAATGAAGAGGCACAGTCTGAAAGTGCAGAGGGTCAGTCTAATACTTTTGTGTCTCCCACAACTTCTGCATATATTTCAGACATAATCTGTATGCCTATGCTTACCTATGGCATGGAGGGCAGGTTGAGGGGGACACAGTTGATCAGGGTGACGTGGTTACTCCATTTACAGAGGTGGTAGCTTCTCTCTGTAGCCATCATGAGATCAAGATGCCATACAGTAGAGTTGGTACATGTTCTTGGAGGAGGCCTGTTGTTTATCCATCTCCCGATACTGGTATGTCATTAGGTGCTACCAGATATATGTGTAGGGCTGTAGTGGAGGTACAGGCATGTTCCTCCAGGGCTTCAGAAGAGATAGTATGAGTACTAAACATCAAGCATTCTTAAGTTCATAACTCCCTGAACCATATGGGTGATACCTTGGACAGGATGAATGACACACTGGATTTGGCAGAGTGTGTGTGTGATGTAATGTCTGCTAGGAAAGGTAGGCATCCATATGGCTAGAGAGCTGCTACTTTTTCTGGTGCTTGCAGACATGGCCATGCATGATCCTGCTTTCGCAGTGACACTAAATCCCCTGCTCCATCAGTGATTGCAGTGTCCACAGCTAGACATGATATGTCATGGGGTCATGGTCCTGGATGGTGTAGACATGAGGAGAACTTTTCAGCAGACATCATTCACATTCAGTTTGCACCCTGACTTCTAGCCAAGGCCATGGATGCAGCAGTGGAACTCCTAGGAGAGGTGGTTCTTGTGATTAGGGCTGACGATGCTGAACTGAATACTCTACTATGCACAGCTCACACCTGTCCAAGGTGCCAGACACAGTGCTAGCACAGTGCTTGATTGTGTTCATGCAGACAAACACACATTGAAAAATAATCACTTTCCCATACCACCTTACACACATGCAAGCTATGTAAAGAGTACTGCTGAACGCTGTACATCTGTTGTTACTGGCCCTGAACACTGTATACTCTGACAGATACATGTGTCTCTTACTCTCACAAACTGGCTTCTTTGGTGTCAGCCTTGCCCTCCTACCTCACTTCACCCG